>NW_023459973.1:0-44940 GCF_013731165.1 Rhagoletis pomonella | reverse complement strand
GAGACACGATATCGAACCGAAATTATCGATATGGTACTCATATAAAGTATCGCTTTAAAAATATCAGGTACCCATTAATATCGGACTAAAAAGACTCGATAGTCCAAATATCGATACCAAAATCCAAAAAATTTATCTCTATGTAGGTCTCGTTTATAGACCGCTGTAGTGTAGTGGTTAGAAGTGCGCAAACCTTGAAAATGAAAAACAGCTTCCCATAAAAAACAATCGCCGATCAGAGTCGACAGCTAATAATGAATATGCCTTGGGTAGTAAACAATTAAGAAGAGGTATAAACGAAAATTTAGTAGGTATCATATACTACACCTAGGTCTTTTACTTCCTTTACCACGCTAAGACGCAAATCGGGGACAAAGTAGGATGTAGGTATTGTGAAGTTTGACTTAGAAAAAGCTGCAACAGCACACTTACTAACGCTTAAAAATGGTTTCTTAAGCCTTAATCATTTACTAAGTCAATATCTTCTTGAAGTTTCTTAGCATCACACGAATTCTGAACTCTTTGATATAGTTTAAAATCATCAGGAAATAAAAGGCAACGGAAGTTCGTTATATTGTCAGCAATATCATTGATGAACAAAATAATGAGCAATGGTCCTAGTACACTACCCCGTGGCAGCGATCGGACTTCTACCACATTGTGGTAGATCTGCCACTTTTTTGATCATCTTACACAAGGTCTGAAATCTACAACATATTCGCGTTTTTGAGTACCCAGTGTTATTTTTGCTCGACATAATTTTCTTAATTTTAAGAGCAAAAATTGTCCAACACTAAACACTATATGGTAACAAGAATGATATAATACAAGATTCCGCATTCCCGGCGGCGATGAAATTTCTCAAGTAAAAGTAAACAAAGCTGAATGGGAGGATAAAATAAACTGTAAAATAGTAAATTTTCTCAATAATAAATTTTTCGACAGGAAACGTAGTTTCATTACGTTAAATTTTAAATTATATGATTTATAAAAAAAAAAAATTAATAGCGAAAATTAAAAAAACTGCAACTTTTGTGGAAGTATTAGCAAATTTCAGTGCATCTAAAGTTTCTGAGGCGTTGTTTACATTTACTTGAGAATTGTCAAAATCGGCAAATCACAAGTAGCGGTTTCTGCAACGTGCCACATTTGTTTAGAGCAGAGGTGGCCAAAACTCATACAATCATATATTACCATTTTGCTAAACGATGAGAGAATGAAGAGAATAAGTCGCTCACGCGCCTGATGCAAACAGTGTTTACGGCTGCCAGACGTACTGATTTTATAAGTACAGTACTGATTTTTCAACTCTTGTACTGATTTTATTCATTTATTCAATCAGCACGCTAATGTCCTGATTTTTCAAAATTTGTACTGATTTGTACTGAATTTTCAATTCAAACAAAAAACTTTAGGATTTTCTTAAGGTTTTTGCGTAACGTTGTAACTTCCTTAAACTGTATTGTAAAAAGTAAGAAGATAATTTAATTATAGTTTACATGTTTCAGATAATGTTTGATATGCCCAAGAAATTAATATCAATCGTTTTATGGGCATATCGCCGCGTCGTTACGTACCAGTAGCGATAATAGGTTTGTTCCACAATCTACTCGAAGTAACTTCGAGTTACACATACGCGTTCCACAAGTAAGTTTTAGAGTTTCTTTGATATACGCTCACAGTTTGAACTTTGCTAGAGTTTTTCTACAAGTAATTTGTGGAACAAACCTAATATAGAGGGCTTATATTCAATAGCCTCTATCTGCAATTTTCACAAAAACAACTTTGTGATGTTAGAACCCATCTGGGTCTTATTTGTCATCGCTGGTGTTAATTATGACTTTTTATGCAATTTAAAAGTAAATTCTTCTGTTAACCCTAGAACACACACCCGGGATACGTTTGTACCCGATTGTACGATTTCTATGATTTTTTTTTTGAAATGTATATTTTAATATATAACAAGTATTTTGTCTTTTGTTTCATTCAAATATTCCTACTGGTTCCAGCGATATGGGCAAATAAAGTCAGGACATGCAACAGTGGATTTTTGTTTTTGTTGTTGTCCTGATAAATGCAAAACAAAATAATATAATTTATAATAATATACTTGTAGAGTAACAACGAATACACATTTTGGTTTTTATTTCATTGAAATGTTCTACCTGGTTCAGAAGATATGTGCAAAAAGGTCGCGCAAGGTATGGGTACGTAGGTAGCAAATACACTGGTATAACTGGTTTTTGTATTTTATATGCAGCTGCAAGGGTTGTTTTCACACGAGGTGTTGTTATAAATGCTGCCTGTTGATATTTTCATTATTGTTTTGGTGCTCAAAAGTGTAAGAAGTGAAAATATAAGTGAAAATAAATATAACTGAAACTATAAATAACTGGATACGAAATGACTTCAAGAAGAAACGAATATTTATCAAGTGCAGCATATAGAAGGTAAAAAATGTAAAATAAGCAACAATGTAAACATATACTAATTTTTTTTATTATGCAGGCTAACTGAGGAACAGCGAGAATCATATATACAATCTTTATTTGATGAAATTTGTGATACAAGGTCAGCATTAAATATCACCGAAGACAGTTAAGTCTTTGGTGGAATTTTGTATTAAATCTCATTTTTGTGAAAAATGCAGATAGGGGGTATTGAATATAAGCCCTCGATATGTTGGAGGTTTAATTATTTAAAAAGAGGGCTGACGTTTTTTTGTCGGGTGCTGCTAGTTATCTCGAAAATAACTTTCAGTTTAATAACAACAAATTTGAATATTCGAATGGCTTTTGCCTATAACTTACAATTCTATACAAAATTTTAACAAAAAGGAATTTTTTTTTTATTTTGTAAATAGTGTGAAAGGTAGATATAATATTAAAGAATTAACCTTTTAATATAATTTAATTCATTTTCATTGCTTGCATAGATTTTTTATTATAATTAAAATTGAAATTAAAGCAAATATTTTAATTAATTTGTATTAACCTTCTTATTTTGAACTAAAAGAAAAGGAATTTTTAGCATTATTCTAAATTCATCTTTTTATTTATGTGCATATGTACGTAATAGTCAATTCAATATTTGGGAATAAGGGTAAATGGCGCTATAATGGCGCTTAATAAAAAAGTTTGTCGTGCGTACGATTTCTTCATGACACACCAAATATTGTGCTCTCCCTTCCCATTACAAGTAAGTAAAAATCTACATCCGAATCCATGTTAAACATTTTTACCGTGTAGACTTGATTGCTTGAAAGTTTCGCACGCAGTGTTGCCAGAATATTTTTGTACCCCATCCCCATATCGGACTGCAGTTATTCCCAAAAAATCCCCATTTTTATTTTAAATCCCTTTTAGTAAGGAATAAAAAAGCATGTATTCATATTTGTGTTAGTTCATTTTAATCCAGTTTTCATTTTAACACAGTTTTCATTTTATTACAGTTTTGAATACTTTTTCCTACGCATTTTCACAAATTTATATATGTATATGTACATACGTACATATGTACATATGTACATATATGCATGAGGTCATTTGGTTATACGTACAACCATGGTCAGAGATTTAGTACCAAAATTCAAAGTTATATGTTTTTACAACATATGTTTATTTATTTATTTTTACTAATTTTCTTTTAAAATGTAATTCAATCTACAACAGAAACAGCATAAATAAAAGTTTTAAATCAAAAAGTAATCAAACTTTTTTAGTGTAATAATGTACAAGTCTCAAATAGCTAAAGAATACCGCTAATTTTTTCTTAAGAATTTCTTTCGTGGAGGTTGTTGCGAAAATTGCTTGTTCAGTGAAAGCCAATCAAAGCAGACATCTGCGCCGAATAATGCTTTGACCCTTTTAAACATATCGGGCAAAAAGTATGTACTAATAAAATCTTTATTGGAGAAATTTTTATGGGCAGCCAGAAAAATATATGTTTTAATGTCAATATCAAAGTTTTAAACCAAACAAAAATCCCCATAAAATCCCCACATCCCCAAACGAAAAAATCTATCCCCAAATGGTTTCACAAATCCCCAAAATGGGGCGAAATCCCACATCTGGGAACTCTGTTCGCACGGTCTCACTGATTCATAGACTATGCTCATTAGGCCGGGTCGATTTGTGGGGAGGCAAAAAAATCGCCCATTGCTCTGTGAAAATCATATTCTAGGGATCAAAATAAGAAACTTTGCCGAATGAACCATACCTCTAAAACGAATTCTGATGTCCCCCAATTTGGGTCGAACTTTTGGGTAGGGGCAAATTTTGAAAAATCCCACTTTGACCCATTTAGAGTGCTCCAATCGAGTCCAAATGTATGACCGCCACTAACTTTGGAGGCCCGACCCACCGATGCCAGTGGCACAGCCCCTGGAACCCCCCTGGGGGTTCACCATACAAACATTTAAAAAAATCGCCGGTTTTGCACTTTACATGAAAAAATCAGCGAAATGCCTATGTTTTTTCTTTTTGGAGTTTATTTTTCTCTTTAGAAATTTATTTAGTCAGAACCACGATTGAGAGAATACAAAGGTTGCGCCGATCTCGGACCGCTATTCCTCTCTTAACGAATTTGACAGAATCGTTGTTTGTATGACGTCACACTTGTGCAACTTGTTTACGCTTTCCTTGCAACATTTTTTCTTCTTCTTCCATTCTTGCTCACGTTTTGGCATTTCTCTCTCGCAATTGCACCAGTGTGACGTCACACAAAAGTTATTCTCAAAAATCCTCTCTGATCGGCGCAATCTTGTATTCTATCATTCTTGAGTCAGAACATATCGATGGCTGAGTGGAAGATCGACCTATCTCGGCAGCCAGTTCGAAAACATTCTATCTCAAAAAACTTTTCAAGAACGCTCTATTTCAGAATTCGTTTGAAAAACGCCCTATCTCAGCTGCCGATTCAAAAACGCCCTACAACAGCATATTTTCAATACATTTTGAAGTGGGATAGGGCATTTTTGAACCGAATTTTGAGATAGGGTGTTTTTCAATAAAATTCTGAAATAGGGCGTTCTTGAAAAGTTTTTTGAGATAGAGCGTTTTCGAACTGGCAGCCGAGATAGGTCGATCTTCCACTCAGCCATCGATATGTAAATGAAAAAATGAATTTAACTTAGTAATAGAAAAGAAATTAAAAAAAATTATTAGAAATTAGCGTTTTTACAACCCTTTTAAAACCAAGGCATCACTGTGATGCATTTGCATGTCGTAAACATAGTTGTGTGGGTTTTTTATTCAACCGTTTTAAAAAATGAAGGTATCACTGTGACACAATTGCAAATCGGAAAATTGCTTGTGTGCGTTTTTTAAGACACAGCTGCATGTCGTAAACTTACTTGTGTAGTTTTTTTATAGCACCTACTTAAGAAATGAAGGTTGTTTTTACAACCCTTTTTGTAGGTATTTTAAGGCACCTTCTTAAGAAATGCGCGTTTTTTGCAACCATTTTAACAATTAAGGTATCACTGGAATGCACCGAAACCCTTTTAAACAATGAAGGTATCACTGTGACACAATTGCAGATCGTAAAATTGCTTGTGTTGTTTTTTTTAATCCACCACAAGACACAGCAGGTAGAATTGAAATTACCATTTCATTCTTATTACCTCGTCTCGTAGACCATATATAACGCAACAGTTTTTGCGAATGCATTAAGTCGTTGTGAAGAACTCAAAGTGTCAAGTGCTAATTTCAGATAAAAAAAATATTTCAAAAAAAATAATAAGTGAAGTGACCATTCCAAATCAAAAAGTTTACAATGAATCCACCATCCTCTACACCGCAAGATGAAGCAACTACATCAACAACTATCGAAAACCCAATGAGTCATATACCCAAGCATGATGTTACTGTTTTTGGTGTGTCTACTGATTTAACTGATCTTAATTTACCAACCCATCTGGATATCTTGAGATATTATTTTTACTTAAGCGAACAGAACAAACAAAGTTTTCCCATAAATCATTCACTATTCAAGTACAAGATAAGTTGATTGGAATTTGGGAAAACTTGGTATGGAAATAATGCTGAAAAAGAGTGTATTTAATAAATTGAATAAATTGCTTGACAAGTATCAAGAGCAAATCAAGAGAAGAAACAACACCCAACAATTTACAGAGTATGTAAAATCTCTGGAAAAAATTTTTTACATTGGAACATGTAAATGCGATTTGAAGGCAGCTCCATGTGCATGCGGCTGGGTTCCCGAACGCCTCAAAGAGTTCATGCACGATCAACATAATCAGAGAAGACTAACAATGGATGCATTTGTGATGGAAACTGAAGAGCAAGGAGCAACGTCTATGTCATCAATGCCAACATACCAAGATCCCGATGATTCAACATACGCACCGCCACCGGTTCAAGAAGATATGGATAGAAGCACAAGTTCCAATACACAGAGAGATACGATTGTTTTAACTTTGCCTTGGTATGTGACAGATTTGGTGTGCCTGACAGAGTAGCATCAGCATTGGGAACCGCTCTTTTGCAAGATTTTAAAATTAAAGATAAGCATGGGAAACCTCTCATCATGGATAAATCGAAAGTTCGCAGAGAAAAAGAGAAATGCAGACAAGAAGTGCTTCGCAAACGGTTAGATGATACCAATTTGTTAGCGTTTTCATTCGATGGCAGAAAAGATGATACTTTAACGATAGATAAAATTGATGAGAAGTATCATACTAGGATGGTAAAAGAACCTCATCTTGTTATTTTGAGAGAACCCAATTCTGAATTGATTGGTTACGTAAGACTGGAACATGAAACCGCTGAATACAAAACAACCAAATTAAATGGTTTTTTCAACGATAAAAATATATCACTGGATGCATTAATTGGAATATGCACTGACGGTGAGCCAACAAACACTGGCCCACACGGTGGAATTATACGACGATTCGAATTGCTGTTAAAAAGACCATTGCATTGGTTCGTTTGCCTTCTACACTTCAACGAACTTCCGTTTCGGCATTTGTTTGAAGCTTTGGATAAATCAACCAGCACTGGACCAAGATCGGCAACCGGAAAACTGAGCCGTCAAATCGAAACTTGTGAAACTCTTCCGGTAAGTTATTGCTATCACTCATTTATTATAATTGTCAACCATTTTTAATTATTTTATTATTATATATTTTCAGGTGGTGGACGGCTTCCAGAAAATTGAGTTGCAAAATATGCCCCCTGCTCCAGAAAAAATTGAATTTTTCACCGATTCGAAGTACTTATACGACATGGCCCATGCAATTTCTAGCGGCGTGGTTCCGGTGGATCTGGCTAACATCAAACCAGGGAAAATTGTACATTCTCGGTGGCTCACCAAGGCCGCTAGATTATTGCGATTATATGTGACAACGGAAAATCCAGATGCAAATTTAAGAATTCTGGTTGAATTTATAATTAAATGTTATGTGCCAATGTACTTCAATATCAAGTATTACAGCTCTGTCGTGTACGGCAGTGCATTATTTTTCAAGTTCATTGGTTGGTCACGATGTCTAGAACCTCGTTTACGCAAAATTGTCAATCAAGTAATTAAAGATAATTCATATTATGCGCATTCGGAAAATATCTTGTTATCAATGTTGTTTGATGATAGCAAAGAAAAGCGCGACTGTGCCATCAAGAAAATTCTACGCTATCGAACCGATGTTGACGAGCCAATGGAACTTAGAGTTTATAAAAAACCAGATATAAACTTTAATTGCACAAGTTATACGGAAATGATCAATTTGAATGATATAAATATCGTATTTGAACCACCATTCACGCGAAGCATTCCGTACGATACATTGAAAGAATATTTAAATCAAGATGATCCACCGTTTAATGATCCAAAAATTCCATCACACATACAAGGAACGGAACGACATGTTCAATTGCTAGCTAGCGTTTCCAAACGGGTTATACCGGAAAATGTAGAGGCTGTTATGGCGACGACATTAGAGAGCCGTGCGAAATTGCCCAGACTTGAAAGTAAAAAAGACTTCAAACAATAATTTTTTTTAGTTTCTTTTCTATAACTCACTTAAATTAATTTTTTCATTTACATATGTTCTGACTAAATAAATTTCTTAAGAGAAAAAATAGATATTATTATAAATAAATAATAAATATTATTATAAATAAATAAATAAAAATAAAGAAAAAACATAGCCATTTAGCTGATTTTTTCATGTAAAGGCCAAAAAATGGTGATTTTTTGAAATGTTTGTATGGTGAACCCCCAGGGGGGTTCCAGGTGGTGTGCCACTGGCATCGGTGGGTCGGGCCTCCAAAGTTAGTGGGGGTCGGTCATACATTTGGACTCGATTGGAGCACTCTAAATGGGTCAAAGTGGGATTTTTCTAAATTTGCCCCTACCCAAAAGTTCGACCCAAATTGGGGGAGATCAGAATTCGTTTTAATGATTAAACGTATATCTGACCAGTCACAGAAGAAAGGATCCAAAATGAATTACAAAAACTAAAATCGAAAAATGCTGTTGATGTTAGTGGTTCTCCACATTCAGAAACAACCAAAAGAATGAGAATGATGAATTCTTTGGAAAACAACGGGATACATCCGACATTTGCAGACCGATGCAATTCCCAAAAAAGAATTATTGCACCGCAATAAAAAAAAAATATATATAACTGAAATTCCTCTCGACTGGTGCAGCGTCAATCGAAAAGAATTTACAATTTTGTCAAGCTTGAAGTTTTTCAAGTTTTTCGCAGCGATCGAGTAGTTATTTAGTGGCGCAGGTTTGATTTTCGACCATTTAAAAACTTGTTATTGAATACAACGTTCCAAGTTTTAAATTCAAGTACTAAAAAAAACATTATTAAAAATTACTAACCTTTCCATTTTTTATTTAACTAAATCACCTAAATTATTCCATAACAAGTAAAAAAGTCTAAGTCCGGCGCAAGTATTCAATACAGTTTTTTCACCTTTCCGAAAACCACCGCTACATGGTAAGCAGTGGTGGTTTTACATCTATTTCAAACATCTTCGATAGAACGTTCAGTTAGACATAATGAGATAAACTTTTATAGATATATGTAGGCGGCATCACGCCCATTTTCCAAAATTCCATAATAATGTTACTTCTTTTGAAGGGATTCTTGTTAGTACCAATTTTGGGTAAAATTCGCGTTATAAAAGCTGGTCGTAATTTTAGTCAGATTTCAATAATTTTCAACGTTTTGCCTTTATGGGGCAACCACTATAATCATACCGAGTTTGGTACATATTGATCGAACGGTTACCGAGATACACACATGTGGTCGTAAGTGGGCTGGGTCACGCCCATCTTCCAACATTTTATTATAAGCGTACTTTTTGCTACAAAATTATTGCAAACATCAGTTTTGAATAAATTAGTTTCAGTATTTATTTCTTCGTATTTCTCTAAATTACCGTTATGTGGGATGTGGGCGTGGTTATTATCCGTTTTTTTTTATTTTCAGCCGTTTGGTATGTTTTGTGAAGGCCAACAACTGTGCAAAGTTTGGGAGAAATTGGTGGAGCGGTTCCCAAGTAATCATAAGTGGGTGTGCCTATGCCCATTTTCCAAAAATGTATAATATTCTTATTTTTCCCCTAAAAATGATTGTACATATAAATTTTGAGTGAGTAAGCTTCAGTAGTTAATAAAATATCGCAGTTTTCGTATTTCTGAAAACTACCGTTATATGGGAGGTAGACGAGGTTATCGTCCGATTTTGCCCATTTTCAACACCATCCGTCCTACGCCTACGAAAGAAGTCCACGTACCAAGTTTCGCTAAGATATCTCAATTTCTGATCGAGTTATCGTGTGCACAGATGGTTACTTTTTTATTCTGATAATTTATGAATACATTTGTCTATATCTATCTCGATTCGTTTTGCCTCTTACAGACAACCATTATGTGAACAAAGTTATAATACCCTTGCGTACAAGTGCGCTCGGGTATAAAAATACTTGACATCCGCGGATGTTAGCGTTTAAACATCCGCAACCGCATTCGCATCCGCGGATGTCTAAAATTCCACATTCGCAACATCCCTGGTGTGAAAGCAGCGCAGTTGTTCTCGTGTACGTGTGAAAGCTGAAGAGAAAAATTTGGCACGCATGCCTATGAAATGGCCACCCTAGGTTTAGAGACACGATATCGAACCGAAATTATCGATATGGTATCGCTTTAAAAATATCAGGTACCCATCAATATCGGACTAAATGACTCGATATTCAAAATATCGATACCAAAGTCAGACAGGGCGACTCCCTTTCATGTGACTTCTTTAATCTGATGTTGGAGAAGATAATAAGAGCTGCAGAACTGAACCGCTCAGGAACAATTTAGTACAAGAGCGTGCAATTGCTGGCTTATGCCGATGACATCGACATCATCGGTAACAAAAACCGCGAAATCTGTTCAGTCTTTTCCAAGTTGGATAGGGAAGCAAAGCGCATGGGTCTGGTGGTAAACGAGGACAAGACGAAGTATCTCCTGTCATCAAACAAACAGTCAGCACATTCGCGCCTTGGCACCCACGTCACTGTTGACAGCTACAATTTCGAGAAAGTAGAGAATTTCGTTTACTTGGGAACCAGCATTAACACCGATAATAATGTCAGCATTGAAATCCAACGTAGAATCACTCTTGTCAACAAGTGCTACTTTGGACTGAGTAGGCAATTCAGGAGTAAAGTCCTCTCTCGACGTACGAAAACCACTCTCTATAAGTCACTCATCATGCCCGAGCTGGTATATGGCGCAGAAGCATGGACAATGACAACATCGGATGAGGCGGCTCTTGGGGTGTTTGAGAGAAAGATTTTGCGGAAGATTTACGGTCCTTTACGCGTTGGCGACGGCGAGTACCGCAGACGATGGAACGATGGAACGATGAGCTGTATGAGCTTTACAACGATATGGACATAGTGCAGCGAATTAAAATACAGCGGCTCCGCTGGCTTGGTCATGTCGTTCGAATGGACACCGACGCTCCAGCTCTGAAAGTATTCAACTCGGAACCCGCTGGTGGTAGCAGAGGAAGAGGGAGGCCCCCACTGCGATGGAAGGATCAGGTGGAGAAGGACTTGGCTTCATTTGGCGTCAGTTGGCACAGAGGAGAAACGACTGGCGAGCTTTGCTGAACTCGGCCAAAATCGCTTAGGCGGTTACAGCGCCAAAGAAGAAGAAGAAGATACCAAAGTCCAAAAAGTTTACATGAATGTGGGTCCCGTATATAGGCCGCTGTGGTGTAGTGGTTAGAAGTGCTCAAACCTTGAAAATGAAAAACAGCTTCCCATAAAAAACAATCGCCGATCAGAGTCGACATAAAACTGTAGGGACCCCCTTTGTGCCACAACATTACGACAAATCGGAAGAGAAGCTCATATTGTGTAAGCGCCGAACTATTGTTATTAATACTACACGTAGGGATTAGGTGTTGACGTAAAACAAAGTTCTTAAATACTATTTAATAAAGCTGGATTTCCCCTGAAGATACTAAAAATGTTTTAGCGAGACATTGGGTCAGAAAGTGGAATAATGTAGTTTTATTCGCACAAAAAACATAGATCAGACTCGGTGTTTTAGTAAATATTATGTTACCAGCATAATATTTACTAAAACACCGAGGCCGCGGGTTAAAATCCCACCACATGTAATCCTAACTATAGTACAAATTTCTGCTCTATAAAGCCCAATTTATATCGGAAAGAATTGTTAATAACATTATTCTTGTAATGTAAGTTTATGACATTCGATACGATACTACGGTTCTGGTACTCGATTCCAATAAGTATCGCTTTAAAACTATCGAGTAGAAAATATCCGTATCGAATACCAAAAGTATCGATATGGTATCGTATCATATCGAAATTCGTGTCCCTACATGTGGTCACTCCGCAAGGTTGCAAAAAAATTTATGTTCGAAAAATATTTTGATATGGAAGGAACCGATTTACACTGTCAAGGAAAAAATTGCCAAAACTCAATGCAATTCTTAGCAACTTCAATCTCGCACTTTAGGTAAAACCTTACAGAATTTCTTTAATTTTTGTACAATGTTTGATCCATACCTGAGATCTGCCACATTTTTTAAGATCTAACACATTTTTTCCCGGATTCTACCACACAGAATTTTTTTTGAGGCCGATCACTGCCCGTGGTACACAAGAGGTAGCAACAAAAGATCTAGAGTGAACACCTTCAACGCTGACAAATCTTATTTTTTTTTAGATAAGACTCAAGGCACAGCAGCGGCTTGAGTGAAGGCCGATTTAGGACAATTTTTTAATAAAGATGGCATGGGATACTTTATCGAATGCTTTATAAAAATCATTGTAGATAACGTCAACTTGTTGACCTTCTTGAAAGGCTAAAATACAGTACTCAGAAAATAAAGTTAAATTCGTAATGGTGGAATGGCCAGCAGCAAAGCCATGTTGGAATGGCGAAATTAAGCTGGAAACACTGTAATACAATTTATCTTTAACAATTAATTCAAAAAGCTTACTTATAGTTGTAATCTTAGAAATCGGACGATAATTGCAAACATTCCCTTTGTTTCCTGCTTTAATGATTGGAGTAATGAACGAAACTTTCCAATCATCGAAAAAATTCCAGACTTCAATGATTTGTTAAAAATTAATTGGAGGGGCCTCGCAAGGGTGTTACAACACTTTTTCAAAACATAAGCAGAAACCCCGTCATTATCAGATTTCAAAGACATTTTTGATTTTGAGATACCCAAAATCTCATTATTATGAGACACATCGAATGAGCTCATATTCGATAACGGATAAATAACGGGTGATTTTTTAAGAGCTTGATACCTTTTTTTTTAAAAAAAACGCATAAAATTTGCAAAATCTCATCGGTTCTTTATTTGAAACGTTAGATTGGTCCATGACATTTACTTTTTGAAGATAATTTCATTTAAATGTTGACCGCGGCTGCGTCTTAGGTGGTCCATTCGGAAAGTCCAATTTTGGGCAACTTTTTCGAGCATTTCGGCCGGAATAGCCCGAATTTCTTCGGAAATGTTGTCTTCCAAAGCTGGAATAGTTGCTGGCTTATTTCTGTAGACTTTAGACTTGACGTAGCCCCACAAAAAATAGTCTAAAGGCGTCAAATCGCATGATCTTGGTGGCCAACTTACCGGTCCATTTCTTGAGATGAATTGTTCTCCGAAGTTTTCCCTCAAAATGGCCATAGAATCGCGAGCTGTGTGGCATGTAGCGCCATCTTGTTGAAACCACATGTCAACCAAGTTCAGTTCTTCCATTTTTGGCAACAAAAAGTTTGTTAGCATCGAACGATAGCGATCGCCATTCACCGTAACGTTGCGTCCAACAGCATCTTTGAAAAAATACGGTCCAATGATTCCACCAGCGTACAAACCACACCAAACAGTGCATTTTTCGGGATGCATGGGCAGTTCTTGAACGGCTTCTGGTTGCTCTTCACTCCAAATGCGGCAATTTTGCTTATTTACGAAGCCATTCAACCAGAAATGAGCCTCATCGCTGAACAAAATTTAAAGCGCGAAACACATTTCGAACCGAACACTGATTTTGGTAATAAAATTCAATGATTTGCAAGCGTTGCTCGTTAGTAAGTCTATTCATGATGAAATGTCAAAGCATACTGAGCATCTTTCTCTTTGACACCATGTCTGAAATCCCACGTGATCTGTCAAATACTAATGCATGAAAATCCTAACCTCAAAAAAATCACCCGTTATTATCTGAACCATCAGTGTAGCCACACTTTTTTTTCAAAATTAGATTAAAAAAAACTCTGCAAAAAGATTTGCGGTTTCCAATTCATTTTTTGAAGTAACATTGTCTAAAAACATTGTAGGGGGAATCAATGAGCTTTTACGTTTGGAGTTCATGTAACGCCAAAATTCTTTAGGATTAAGTTTGATATTACTTTCGAACTTTTTGATATAGTTTTTAGAAAGAGCTTTAAATGCAGGCATGCAATATCGATATTTATCAAAAAAATTAACATAATCTGTAGCCATGAATTTCTTTTAGAAATAATTTCGTAATTTTTTTAATTTTAATATACAATTCGTATACCATGGTCTTTTTTAGGACTGAACTTTACAAGGGATATTTTTTTTTGTATGTGAACAACGCGAGTAGTTTCCTCGCGTTTTGGTTTTCAGTAAAACACTCGCGTTTTATATCTAAAACGTTATAAATGTTTTGTTTTAAGTAAACCTAATTAGGTATGTGTACATATACGTATGTAAAAATTCGGTGGCCGTTTTCCCGTGTGCGCTCGGTTAGGCGGTTGATATCGGAGTGTCCTTTCTCCACTTTCTTTTTGCCGTAATCATAAAGTGGTGCAAAGGTGCAGAGAGGCCATTAGGGTGCTCCTTCATTACAATCGGGCGATTGTACCGGTCTTCGGAACTCCGTAAAATGATTTTCGTGCTCGTGTTTTTGTGTTTGCAGTCAATTCGAGATATGGCCTTTTGCAACGTTCTGTAAAAGAGCAAAGCGAACAATTATGCAGAGGGCGTACAGAGCAGGCATTTTAATATTCTTGGGGCGTATAAATAAACGAGTAAATAAATATTTTGTTGTGGGCTCATGGGTTAGAGCTTATGGCATTGAATGCGCGGGGTCTTATTTATTGCCCTCTATTTTCAAAGTTTTGCGGCGGAACCGCTTATCACCCAATCAAATATAGTTTCTTGCGCTATTACATTATCTTGTATTTTTCGGACTCCGGGTCGGAGAATTTGTGGAAGTATGTCGCTTCCAATAACCAGATATATGGGTGTTGGTTTGCTGAAATGGGGGTCAGCTAGTTCATGGGCATTGAACTGTTTAATAACTGCCTTGCGGGTAGTTAGATTTCGGTCGCATGCGTTCTTAGTGCGTTTTGAGTTACATCCACCAATATGAAATAATTCCAACTATGAATGTTCGGTTGGGAGCTTCAACCTCTTTTGAGCTGCTGACGAAATAAAGGTTCTCTGGGACCCTTATTCAAGCAATGCTCTGAGTTGAAACTGTTCTCCTCGATGCTCTATTGTCACTATTGCAGTTGGGAGTAGAACTTCATTTTCATTGGCAATTCGGAGCCAGTTAACATGCGCGGAGTTTGAGCAGGTGGGTTGCTTATCCGACTTGTAGCTTGATAACTCTTGGGGGCAATCTTTGGTGATCGCAAGCGCTGTTCTGTGTTGCGTTATTACTTTTTGAGTTTGCATATTGGTTGGGTGGTGATCATAGGGGATCACTTGCTCTTTAATTTGTGGGTCTGTGATACTTTGGGTATGACAACAGCTTTGATTTATTTGTCGATCGGGGGTGATCGATTTATTAATATTTTCTTTTATGCTACCCTTTTTGGAATGGCCTTTATTTGAATGAACATGAAGTAACGAGTTATGTCTTTTCTGACAATACATACATTTAAATGGTGACTTGCACTCTGCCATGGTATGTTTGAAGGCGAGGCAATTTCGGCATACTTTATTAGCTTTAACAAATTTTATGCGCCCTTGTTTCGCGTATGTTTTAAACATTGGACACTTTTTCATAGGATGTGGGGTGTTACATAAATAACAGGAAAACACCATGTTGGAATTGGTTGGAAAAGTCTTCATCTTATTTTGAGCTTTCATTAGATCAAAAGTCTTGCTTGCGTGTTTGGGGAATTTCATTTCTACCCTTTCTAACACTTGAAATCTGGACGTTAGGAATTCGTCCATTTGAGGCCATGAGGGAATATTTTTTCTGGAAGGCAGTGATTGCTCCCAAAGTAGTCGGGTATCTTTGGGTAATTTGGATACGCATATATGTATGAGGATGAGGTCCCAGCTGTCTGTCAAAACCTTTTGAGTATTTAAAACGGACAGACATGTTTTTATTTTACTCTGGAGATTAATAATTTGTTTACTATCTTCTTCGTGAACACTAGGAAGATTCGTTAAACCTTAGATTTGGTTGTCCACTAATATGCGTTTATTTTCGAAACGCTCGCTTAATGCTTGCCATGCCCGGTCAAAATTCTCGTCGCTAAGAGGTAATTGCTTGATGATTAGACCGGATTGCCCTTTTGTTTTATACCGGAGGTGGTATAATTTCTGCGCGGATGATAATTGGGGGTGGTTTATGTAGACGACTGTAAACATATCTCGGAAAGATTGCCATTCTTCATAACCACCGTGGAAAATCTCTGTATCACATGGCGGAAGTTGCAGATACATGTGAGGATTTTCCTCTATGTGTGAATTCTGTGCTTCTCGGGAGTGATAGCTTGTGGGACTTATAGCTCGGATCAATTTGAGTTGATCTAAGATCTTCGCTTTAGTCATTTCATAAGTATCAATACTAAATTGATACTTGCCTTCCGCCAACGCCAAAAAATTATCTGGAAGGTCTTCATCATCCTTTAAAGAAAGTGAGTCATATGCGGCTTGTAACCGTGCCCAGAGATTGTCAATAGTTTTTTCTTTTATTTCGAGGGGCGACTCTGTGAATTCCTCTATGGGAGAAGAGGAGAATCTGGCAGAATATCTCATGAAGCCATCATTTTCAATGTTAAATTTTTGCGCACACGGTCATGAGATTTTCCTCTTTCTGAGCTCTTTACTTCGGTAGAAGTCTGAAGCTTTTCCACTGTTTTCGAGGGAGTTGCTGTCCTTGGAATTTTGGAAATAACTTTGGGGCTTTGTTCAGTTGGCATTTTTATACTTAATTATTTTAGTACGTGTAGGAGGCTCTTTGTTGAGCAATTTGTTGTTAATTGGGTGTTTTTGTGGACTGTATGTATTTAAATGTATGTATATTTGTGACCCGTGAATTTTTCTACCAGGTTTTATTAATTATTTTGGTTTTATATCCCCAAAAGACTTTTATTTCGGAATAATGTTCGCAACAACCCTGGTATGTACATATGTATAAGGGCAGCGCAATTGTTTCACTGCGTTTTGAAAATGCATGCGTTAGTAAGTATGTAGGTATAAATATACGATTGTGCGAAAAACTTAGATGAACAAAGTGCATTAAATGACACCAACAATAGTTAGTACTGCTGGGAGCGCAGAGTTCTGATCTATTTGCTCTGCTTTATATGCAGATATAGTATGTATGGGTGGTACGTATGTTTGTGCAGTTGCAGTATGCTTTGAACTGCACTGCTTGTGGGGGCGAAAAATAGGCGCTTAACGTAAGCCAAAAATATTTGTTAGCAAGTAAGAATGTTTTTAAAAGCTGTGCTTTGGAATGCACGCTAATTTGGTTTGAGCAGGCGCTTTGTAATTATGCGCAAATGGATGAACGGGTGCATATAAGAAGGTAGGTAAGGGGATCACCATGCATGTATGTATATACGTATGTTTGTGCGTATTTATATTTAGGCGTTAGTGGGTAAGCTGACTGGTGTTTATATTGTTTATTGTGACAATAGAGCTGACTTTATTTCTTTTGGTGGTATATACATATGCATGTAGGTTTGTAAGGGGTATAAAATTGTGAAATATCTGATTAAAATCTCTACTATCTTGTCTTTTCTACTTCCCTTTAGTTTTCCCGCTTTTTACTTCTCTGTAGTTGCAGCCTCAGAAGGTTCTGCAGGTGGTTTTGCTGGTACAGACTACTTCGCCTAATGTTGTTGCTGCTGACCAAAGTTCTACTGCTTGCTTTTTGCTGTTCTCCTGTTTGATGGTCATCAAATTTTCGTTGGCTATTGCAAATTTCGGCTTGCTTTCCTTGTTGTTGTTGTATTGCTTGTTTTTCGTTTTTGTAGGATGCACACACTTTATTTTTTTTTTATAAGTAATTTTGTCTTGTTTTCCAGTTCACTGTCTTTGTATTTGTTTTAATGTTATTTTATGTATTTGCACTCTTAAGCGACTCAGTCTTGTGTTTTATGTAAGTAAATATATCCATAGGTTCCTTTCTTTATGGCGAAGGAGGACCATGAACAACGCAAGTAGCTTCCCCGCGTTTTGGTTTTCAGTAAACTTAATTAGGTATGTGTACATATACGTATGTAAAAATTCGGTGGCCGTTTCCCGTGTGCGCTCGGTTAGGCGGTTGATATCGGAGTGTCCTTCTTTCTCCACTTTCTTTTTGCCGTAATCATAAAGTGGTGCAAAGATGCAGAGACGCAATTAGGGTGCTCCATCATTACAGTATGTATATATGTATATTAAATTTGATTTTAAAAATTTAAATACAGTTTCAACATTTAAAAACTTTAGCTCAATCCGAATCAATGTCCAAGATAATAGCATTTAAAGTTATAAAATCACAATATTTGAAATAACAATTTGGCTGCTTATTACTAATAGCATTAGATGGCAAGAATGAGTAAGCTTTAAGTTCATTGAATAGTGGGCCATGATGCATATCAGTTGTTGACACCGGGAGATCAGATTTATTGATAGAAAAGTAAATACTATTCTAATAAAGTCTATGTTTAAAATCCTATTCAGGTTATTAAAATAGCAGTTTATTTGAATTAAGTCTAAGAATGAAAATGTATCAAGCACATACGATTCGATTTCATTACAAGCATTAAGTAGATGGAGTTAAAAAAATATCGTCACGCGCATAATGCCAATCTAACCTGCATAAGTTTTAATCACCTAAAAGCTGTGACAGCCGGCAAAGCTTATGCATATAATCTGGCACACATATGCGCATAATAATTTTACCCTTCCAGACGGCAGTAATGCGCATAGACGAGCCGCAAGGTCGTGGGTTCGAGTCCCACGGCCAATAGAGTTTTCATTTGTTTCGTTTTCATTCTTTTTTTATAAGTTCTATAATTTTTTACGTTACTTTCAGTAAGTTGTTGTTGACTTTTTAATAAAATACAACTCTAAAAATTTTATTTAACTAATAGTAAAATAAAAAATGTGATATAAAATAAATGAAAATAAAATAAAGTAAATAATAAAAACAAAAAGAATTCGCAATCGCCCCAACCGAGGATCGAACCTGTTAGCTACAGGCTTGTAGCCCGCAACTCTCACCACTCGGGTACCGCGAAACTCGCCTGCTTTGTTTGCATACTTGTACAAAAGACAAAAGCTGGCCGTTTTTACTAGTGTTGTCATCGAAAATTCCCCGGATCCGAGCTGATTCCTAAAAATTTCGAGCATTTGTTCGGCTGCTTATATACATTTTTAAGAGGAAATTGGATGATTCAAAGCAAATAAACGCTGTTTATGCAAATAATCGAGCCCGTTTTTCAACCTTATAAGACACATATAATATTCACTACTTAACCTAAGCGATAAGTTTTTAATATTATCCAGGTGTAATTTGTAGAAGCCAAACGAACTATTTGGAGGAATGTAAGATACGCAGATTACAACGTGCTCCTTAGCACCAGGACCTAGTACGCAGAGCTGATCCAGAAGTGAGTCATTGTTTGGCAATTGAATAGTACAAACAAAAAAATACGCTTTACAGCAACCAGCACACCACCGCCACCTCTTTTAAAGCCTGTCTTAATGGCATCACGATCTTTTCGAAAGACGTGAAAAAGCTTTAGGCCAAAAAATTATTCATCGGAAAACTGATCATTCAGCCAGGTTTTCCGCAATGACGATAATGTCATATTCCAATTGAGAAGATTATACAGAAATAGATTCAGACTCAGTACGCAATCCGGATACGTTTTGATGTACTATCGCAGCGCACGGCAGTGCGCGCGAGTGACAAAAGCAGCCACAGTAGCATGCGGAAATGACTCGCTTATATATACAGGAGATTTGAAAGTTTTTATCCAGATGTCCAATCGACACGTTTGAGACATCGTTGGAAAGGTCTTGCAGAGTGTGTCCAGAAAATGTATTCAAGCTTCATACACGATTAACCGGATTCTTAAAAATTGGGCTAAAACGTATTTTTGCTTTTGCCGGTTTAAGGGGGCATGTGGGTACACCCACCATATTTAGTGTTATTCTAGAGGCCAATATATACATATATATAAGATATAGAGGTAACTGTGTTTTAGTTCGTGTCTCCACGACGAGATGCTTTGATATGTATGTGGTATGTTCATTTATTTATTTTGTTCAAACTTTCAGGAATTAAAGCACAAACAAAACTGAGAAGGTTTTGTTCCAAGATGCTTTGATTCGTATGCCTTTGTGAGCGTGGCTGCTGCCTGAAATTCGAAAAAAGGCAATTTTTTAAACTACCACTGAGGCCGCACTACTCAGTTCATTTCATTGATGTGGGCATCAGTAAAAGGGTCTTCAAACAAGCTATCTAACGCTATCTTTGGTGTTTATAAAATATAAATACGTCATAACGTTATCGCCTGAAAATTACAAATCGGGCTGCTGAAAATAGAGATTTCGGGCATTTTCTCAAAAACTGGTCAGTCGATTTTATTCTAGGTTTCCACAAATCTAGCCTAAAACCTTAGCTTTAATCTGGTATATAGCTTATATCTGGGAAAACTCATGTTGTGGAGATACTGCGATTCAAATTGAAAAAATGTCGCTCCAAAAAGGGTCAAATGGTAAAAATTAACATAGCCGTATAATTTTGTTACTTTAAGATATAAAAATAACATACCCAGTTCCCCGACAAAAATTGCCCATTCCACGATTGCCACTTAAGCCGAAATTCCCTGCAAACCTGGGAATTTCCCGCGAGTTGCAAGTTGAAGGATGCAGCTGTGCTAATCACTTAGTACTTGTCTTAGAAACCACAATTTGTGTGTATTTTATAGTTTTTTTCCAGCCACATGCCGAAACTGTGATATTCACCATTTTAATTGTAGTTGTGTACACAGTATTTAACTATGCTACATGGGTTTATCACCCGCACTTAACCTACCTGGAAAGATGCATACAATATTACCTACAGTTCTATATAAATATGTATGCATGAATACATTTAGTTCACTAAATGTGCCGCTACTACTTACATAAAATGTATAAATTGCCACTGAGCAAAACTACTTGAGAAAAGATCATTAGTTTAATAGAATGAGTGCAACACCGAACACGTGATAGAAGTAAAACTTCTTAAAAAAGCACAGGAGTGAGCCCCACACCCGGTAGAAATCTTAACAAAAATAAACTACGAGACAATCAGACGAATACGGTTGTTTGTTGTATCCAAAGTTGGTACCAAGTTGATACGTTTTTATCATTTCTCATAATTTTTTTTATTTTTAATTTTTTCGAATACAAAGGACATGCTCATTCTTTTCCGCTTTATTCCGTATTCGAAAAATTATATGTTTCAATGAACACATCGATTTGAATACACAAATTAGATTTAGATAATATTTTTCGTACTTTATTTGAGAAAAATAAAACATTTAAATTATTGTTTGTATTTTCGTCGATTTTAAATTTGCTACCCCAAAATAATTGATATCAAATAAAACACCTCTTTGAGCTAAAATTTTCGAGTGACGAAAGCTGAACTAGAAACACAAAATTTATGATATCATATTCGTGACGAAAATTATACGCATGTTTTAACTGCCTTTGAAACGTACGGAATTTTTTTTTTATTTATTCGGAACGTTGCGAAATTCCGTCTACTGCTAGAAATACAAAATAAAAAACAGAACTTTTGCAACGAGTCGTATGAATAAAAAAGATTTTCCCTACGTTTCAACGGCAGTTAAAAAATGCGTATAATTTTCGTCACGAATATGATGTCATAAATTTTTGGTTTCTGGTTCAGCTCTCGTCACTCGAAAATTTTACCTCAAGGAGGTGATTTATTTATCTTTAAGTTATCAGCATCAATCGCCAATTGTTTTGTTGGTTGGGTGGCTGTGTCTGTAGTTTTTGAAAAAACTTAAAGGGCCTGACACGAACGTCCCTTGGCCAAAGTTCAGGGTTAAGCAACTTTTCATAAACTGATAATAGGCACCCAATTTTAAATTTATTCTGTTATGTGAGGTTGCCTTTTTAATCAACATATGGCAGGACAATTGATCTCCATCAATACCAGCGTGCTTAACAACATATTTAGTGAAGTCACTTTCCACAACAGTATTCATGAATGAAGATAAATGTAACCACTTTTTTTTATATGTCCATTCCTTATATTTTCTGACTAAAACAGTGATGCGCAGAGAGAGCTTTTACTCTATACGCGCCTATACAAAATGTATGGAAAGTTTAACCGTCCTGTTCATGAATAATTTTTCTCCTTAGTTCGCATGGCTGGGTACCGGGGTATCACAAAGAAGTTAAGGCAGTTCCTTTGCTAATTTTGAAAAATCATGTAAGCTGCGAGTTTATTTGAATTAACGGAAACATATTGATTACAAATTACTCTTCTGGCAACCGTGTTAATTTTTTTGTTGTGAATTTACAAATCCTGAATAGCCCTAATGTTTAATAAATAACTATAATGATTATCATTTAAATTGCGACTAGCGTGCAGTGCTTTTTAAGTGAAGACAATTTAAAACAAGTAAAAAAGTCTAAGTTCGGGCGGAGCCCAACAATAAATACCCGCCGAAAGTATTCAATATAGCTTTTTCGCCTTTCCGAAAACTACCGCTACATGGTATGTCGGGGTAGTTTTACCCCTATTTCAAACATATTCGATATAACGGTCAATTAGACATAATGAGATAAACTTATATACATATTTATGTGGGCGGTATCACGCCCATTTTCCAAAATTCCCTTAATTATGTTACTTATTTTCAAGGGATTGTTGCTAGTATAAATTTAGAGCAAATTGACGTCCTTAAATTTCGAAATATCGAAGTTTCAAGCATTTCTCAAATTTACCGTTATTTGAAAAGTGGGTGTAATTTTAGTTCAATTTCAATAATTTTCAAAGTTTTGCTTTTATGTCGCAAGAGTAATAATCATACCAAGTTTGGTACAAATTAATCGAGCAGTTACCGAGATACACATATATGGTCATAAGTGGGCGGGGCCACGCCCATTTTCCAAAATTTTACAACAAACGTATTTTCTGTTAAATTTTTATTACAAACGTCAATTTTGAATAAATTAGCTTCAGTATTTACTGATTTATCGAAGATTTCGTACTTCAATAAATTACCGTTATATGGGATGTGGGCGTGATTATTGCTTCTCCCATTTTCCAAAAATGTATAATATTCTTATTATGATTGCAAATATAAATGTTGAGTGAATAAGCTTCAGTAGTTAGTAAAATTTCACAGTTTTCGTATTTTTGTAACCTACCGTTATATGAGAAGTAGGCGAGTTTTGTCCGATTTTGCCCATACCAAGTCCACATGCCAAGTTTCGTTAAGATATCTAAATTTTTACTCGAGTTGTCGAGTGAACAGACGGACGGACAGACAGTCAACGCTTAATCGATTTCTCTTTTCATTCTCATCATTTATGTATACATTTGTCTATATATATCTCGACTCGTTTTGGTTGTTACAAACAACCGTTATGTGAACAAAGTTATAATACCCTTGTGCAGAAGTGCGCCCCGGGTATAAAAACTTAAACTTTTTTTCATGTTATGTAACCAATTATTATTTAGATGAGACCTATATACTAGTGGTACCCGGGTTCCCAAGCCATGAGAACTCATGATACAAATATTTAAAGGTAAAACCGCTCGCTCAATTTGTCGGCCATCATTTATTTTTTGAAGTTTGTCTACTTTATAAAACTGAAATTTTGAGAGCAACTCAAATGCCAAGTAAAAGTAAAACAAAAAACAAATAGATGAAAATATTCAAATTTTCTTTTATTTGAGACGGAAAATGAGAATATATTTGTGAGATTGAAAATTTGAAAACATTTTTGTTATGTTAGCAAACTTCAAAAATGTCCAGGCTGCCTCTCAGCGCTTTTACCTTCAAATTATTGCATCATGATGAGAACTAATAATATAAAATTATTTTAATCAAAAACCCATCCTTATGAAACTATATTTAAATTTAGTTTTTCTCCATCTTGAAGAAAATTGATAGTGTTAGGAAGTCACCAGTTTATAAACAAATTGCACTTGAATATGCAAAAGGTACCCGGATCCATGAAGAGGACGGTTAAAAGAGCTTTGCCCGCACTGAGAAAAAGGATTAGTTTCGACAACTACAGATATTTAGTTCCCGAATTTTGACAATATTTGGGAACTGCTACCATTTGTTGGTAATTATAGCTAAATATATTAAAGCTTCTCATATTCATCTAGGTTGTACCAAATCGTTAATTTAGTTGAAGGGTTTGGTAAATAATAATAATAATAATAGATTGGCGCTTACACATATGTTAATGTTTGGCCGAGCTTCTCCTCCGATTTGTGGCGTGCGCCTTGATGTTGTCACACAAAGCGGAGGGACCTACAGTTTTACGCCGACTCCGAACGGCGATGGTATTTTTATGAGAAGCTGTTTTTTCATGGCAGAAATATACTCGGAGGTTTGCCATTGCCTGCCGAGGGACGACCGCTGTTAAGAAAAAAACCTTTTTTCTAAATTTTTGCGATGTTGCTTTGACCAGGGTTTGAACCCAGGTGTTGCGGAGTGGAAGCGCGCACTGCTTACCACTACACCACAGCGGCCGGGTTTGGTAAATACTAATGAATATTTTTTGAAGCATATTTCTACATTTCATTCAACTTAACGTATGGTTCATAAAAGGATGTCATTAAGCTCTGCTAATACAGATAAGCTTTCTTTCAACACATGCTTTAGTCATAGTTACCAAATCTTAGTTGAGGAAACCATGATTTGGTTGTGAGCCACCCCTATATAATGCTGAGCGCTCTCTGAGCACATGAGTGTTTCACATACGAAGAGCGCCAGCTGAGCAGTGCACACAGTCCCAAGATTGATAGAATGCAAGATTGCGCCAATGAGAGAGAGGATTTTTGAGCGTAATTTATGCGTAACGTCATCTTGGTGCAATTGCGAGAGAGAAATGCCAAAACGCATATAAAAATATGTAAACAATGCAGCAAAATGTGTTAGTTTTAAGATTACATGGCCCAATTTTGTAGGAATCAATAAATGTACAATGATCGATTAATTAGGAACACGTAGCAATAACTGTGGACATGTAGCTCTTTAGGTAAGTACGATTTTTAGCACATGAAAAAATTGATGTATTAACAGTGTTTGCAATTTCATGTAGACCAAAGGGAAGGTGTGCAGCAAAGTGGATTTTTGGACTCGCCATTGTAAAAAGCCATACAGAGTGCATATTTATATTTATATTTGTGGACGGTAGCCAACCATCATAAACTCCACAGCTGTTGACTCCACAGCTTTTATTTGATGACTTTTGTACCACTTCCGAGAGGATGCATGAGTGTGGCTTCTTTGGAAACAAATATTCTATGTAACTAAAACATAATTTATAGCTGAACTTTTAAATGCATAATAATTTGGCCACTGTCTTGTATTAGGTACGTAACAGCGCGATAAGATGCCGCTGGAATTAGCGCCTGGCGACCTTATCTACTGGTGCATTACCTCATACCAGCACTAAAAATATTATTTTCAATATCTTCACTAGTGAAGTGCTTCATGCACACACAGCTCGATTTGGTGTTTAATTCAACTTATATCGCACGCTTTCCTTTTGATTTCACTATTACACTTTGCCACGGCACACTTCATTTTGCTTTGTAATGTCTCAGTAATTGTTTAAAACCACGCAGAAATATTAACGCACATATATTAAAATTGTTATTTTGTTGTATGCTCACAATCAACAATTGCACCAAGATGACGTCACGCACACAGCTGATGCTGTCAAAGTCACAAAGAGCGAATTAGCGGTACCGCGATTAGCGCAATCTCTATTTATCTCAATCATGACACAGTCCCACTTATTGAATCGTTTGAAGGCGCTACCCAGAAAGAACAGTATCTGTAAAATTATCTATATGTATACTAATTATATAAAGAGAAGTCCCTTTTTTTTGTAACAGGTAATCTCGCGAATGGCTGGTCCGATTTTCATGAAATTTTGTATACAAGTAGCTTTTGGTAACCATCATGTTTTAGGCTAAAAAATTTTACTTTTTTCGGGTAGGTGGACCAGGGACCGGTCTATTCGAAAAAATCTTATTATATCCGATTTGCTTAAAATTTAGTACGTAAGTAGCTTTTTAGCATATATGACCCATTTTTTCCGGGAAGTGGTCCAGGGACAGATCTATTCAAAAAATCGAAATTATGGTCCGATTTGCTTAAAATCCGGTACGTAGGTAGCTTTTTACATTAGGATATGTGGTCAATTTTTTCCGAGAAGTGGACCGGGGACTGATCCATTCGAAGAAATCGTAATTATGGTCCGATTTGCTTAAAATCCGGTACGTAGGTAGCATTTTGCCTGGATAAGCTTATAGATTCCTGTTTTCCAATTTTCATGCAATTTCGAATATAAATAGCTTTAAGTAACGACCATATCAAGGGGCGAATTCGTCACTAGGCAAGATTTTTTTGCGCCAATTAGAAACAACGGATACTGTCAAAATATTATTATAATATATAATATATCTCAACTAATATATGTTTAGAACGCCGTTTGTTAGTTTTCGCAAGGCTCGAAGCGGCTGAACCGATTTTTTTGAAACTGCCACCTGCCGCACGTGTCCCAAGGATGGTTTTAGGCTGAAAAAAATCTATATGTAAAGGGGGGCGTGGCACTTCCCATACAAACCGAATTTCTCATGCTACATATCTCTGAAAGTGTGCATGGTAGAGTTTTGGAAATTGGTATGGAGATATACGAAATCAATCGCATACCCTTGGAGTAAAATTTTAGCTATTGTAAAAAGGGGTGTGACATCTCCCATACAAACCGATTTTTTCATACTGCTTATCTCTGGAAATTTTTTGGTAGAGTTCTAGGGTTTTGTATGGAGATGTACGAAATAAATCGCATACTCTTGGAGAAAAATTGGAACTATTGGAAAAGGGGGCGTGGCATCTTCCATACAAACCGAATTTTTCATACTGCCTATCTTTGGAAGTGTTCATGGTAGAGTTCTGGAACTTGGTATGGAGATATACGAAATCAATCGCATACTCATGAAGAAAGAGGGCAGCTGTTGGAAAGGGGGGCGTGGAACCTCCCATATAAATCGAATTTTTATACTGCATATCTCTGAAAGTATTCATGGTACAGTACCGGAACTTCGTATGGAGATATGTATATAGTTGGAATCAAGCCCATACTCATGGTGAAAATTTGGCCTATTTTAAAAGGGGTGTGAGGCCTACAAACGTACCGACCTTTAGCTATCTTTAAATTAATTTTTTTATTCTTCTGTAGGTGTGTTTGTGAGTGAAATCCTCCTAAATGGTTGTACGGATTTTAACGAAACTTTTTGTGTATTTGAGTGGGTCTCCGGATGGTTTAGTTTCACAATTTAATCCTACAGTTGGCGCTGTAGTTGAGTTATTACTTAAAATCTTATTTATGATCCGATGTGGCTAATGTTTTAAATATGTATGCAATACTATTGCAAAAACGTGCTGCGAAGTGGTGCTGAAGTCGAGCTATTACTAAAAAAAGCCAAGTGAGAAAAGGGGCCGTGAAGGTCAGATTAAATCGACCTGTTGCACCATTGAGTATATCGAACGCTCCAGGGTTGCAATTGGCCCAATGGATGTGATTTTCCAATATTATTATGCGTTCAAACTTTTAAGGTATTTCGTCTGAAATAAGTATATATATATTGCATTTCTGTAGAACAATGATTCGCACCCATTTTGAAATTGCCACCTACTATACTGTAAAGCTTCTAGGACATTCACTATAGAACCGGGTCATTGTTGCCGCCAGGGAGTGAAGAGGAAACAATTTATTTCGTTTTGCGAACAACCGTGCTATGAAATGCCGCACAACTGGAGAATTTCAAGAACGGATATAACACTTTCCTTAGGTTATTTAAAGCGGCAAATCTTAGCAGACAAATATGCCAATGAAAATCGTAAACGTGAATTGTTGGTGAAAATGTTGGACCAAAAAGTTTCAATAAAATATATAAAAATTTTGGGCGGGACGAAGTTCGCCGGGTATGCTAGTAAGTTATATAGCCCATAGTACTACAAAAAGTATGCGTGAGAAATTCAAAAACTTTCCATCATTTCATGAAGGGCTGTGGGACAAAACTCACGGATACTCTGCTGTACATGTGAGCATCTTTCCTTTTTCGTTGCATGGAATTTTACTATTATGTTATTCTATTGTGGTCTCATTTCAACGTGCTATTGTTAAGAGCTTTTTTTCTGCTAAAGAGATAGAGTATATTCGATTAAGAATGTCCACGATTTAGCTTTCCCTGATTCCATATATACACATTTGAAGTTGCCTTTTATTGCCTTTTTTAAGATATTTGCCTTTTTTTGCCTTTTCTACCTTTAAAAAAGTGATTATAGCATTTAAAATATTTTTTTTTAAATTAAAAAATATACACATGCCCATGCGGCTTATAGAAGCACAGGGACCTCTTGCCAAATTGGTGTTGAAAATATTCAAAGCCGTTTTCTCAGCTAACGTAGGCTTGAAGACAATAAGGGGTGTGGATAAAATTGTAAAGGGCGAGGAAAACGCCCTTATTTCTGATAATATGAACGTTTCAAACGTTCCATTTTTAAATTGGGCTCCACTTGTATCAACTTACGTCGAGCGCACATTTAGTACATTCAAGGCTTTTCTTCGCGAAAATCGAATGAAAATGCTGCCAGAAAACTTCAAAATGCATCTTATGGTTCAATGTTACTACAACTATACAGATTAAAGTTTTATGAGTTAGAAACTGGAAAGGATAAAATAGTCAAATATTCAAAGTACAAATTTTTCATATAATGAAACTAGTTCATAGTTTTTCTCTTTTTACTTGAAATATAAGCATTTTTAAAATAAATATAGTTTTTGATTGTTCTTCGTATTTTCTGTCTTTTTTTAGTGCCTTATTTTGCTTTTTTTGCAATACCTTTTTTACCTTTTCCTGCCTATTTCGCTATTTTGTTTTGCCTTTTTTTGCAATACCTAGTGCCTTTTCCTGCATTTTTCGCTATTTTATTTTGCCTTTTCCAGCCTATTTCGTTACTTTATTTTGCCTTTTTTATAGGTTTTTAGGTCCTAAAAATCCATTCCCTGGTGATAACTAACATATCGGGCATCGCATAAATATTGCGTAGTATTAGCCTGTTATAAATGTATTTTTTACCTGTTATACTTATTCGTGCAGATACCGCATAAATAACAAAACAAATAACAGTTAATATTTTTATATAAATTTTTTATTTCACTCCATTACTCCAAATTTATGGAAGTATTAAATTTCTTTAATACCACGTAATACAACCAATCACATTTATACAAATGTATGTCATTTTAAATAAAATAAAAATCTAATACATATTATTTTATTTTATTGGATAATAAACTCAAATACAGCCCTCCTTAATGAGTAACTACCAAGAGTCTGCATTAAATTACGTGAGCTAATTCCTAAATGTAAAATACAAATCGTAAGTCTCTTATTTCTAAGGCAAAGAAGATTAAAATATTCCGCTTGCGGACTTAATGTGCTTATTGCAGTTAAAATAGACTGATGCTTTGTATTTCTATATATATTTAGGAATTCTTACAGCCTTATTCTGTATCACGAACGATTCGTCTGCAGACGACAACATCTCTGATTACGATTTTATACTCTATCGGTCGTCTTCGTCTTGCTTTTCATATATTACGTTACGTCTCGGTTGCGTTTAAACCGGCTAGAATGATGCCGCCAGACTAATTTTTGAAGCATTCCTCTGCCGACGAATCGGCTGTTAATCAAAAGTTCGGAAACAGGTAATCACAAATAGATTTCGTATTTACTTAGAAATGTGTTGTTAATTACTAATCACATACCCCTTTTCAGTGTTGCCAGAACTTTTTGGACGAACCGGCTAAATTGGCAAATAAAACCGACTAAAAACAGCTAAAATGTTTCAACTAAATCTCACATGTTTTATTTAAATAAATCACGAGTAAAAAGACTATTTCTTGGAGAGAAGTTACAAATTCGAGCCGGAAAAAATTTTGCCAGCAAGAATTTGCAATTAGGAAAAACATATGATTAATTTAATATAATTAATTTAGTTAATTCCAATGATTTGAAAGGTACTCAAGGAAAGGAATGCAATCTCAACCAGAGTTGATATAGTAAACCCGACAAAGAAATTGAATCGTATGTTGAAGAAAGGCGGACTGACAAGATATATACACGTAGATCCCGTTTTTTGCCCCTCTGAAAGAATTCTAAAAATTCTATACAAATTTCTTTTGTTTGAAATGCAACCGTGGACACTAGCTGGCAGAAAAACTTGCAAATTTGCGTGCGTACAGAAAATTGCAAGTTTCTCTACATGAGAGAAAATTTGGGAGCATTTTTTTTTACTATCTGATATTTTGAGTGATAATTCCCGCTGGATTTTCGACGAACAAACCTATTGTCTTCCCTACAAGGCCTTTTCAGACTGACCGATTCTCAATACACTCAAATAGAAACCAATACACATAAAAAACGCTGTAAAAATTTTCCTTCAATTTTAAGGCAGTAAAACAACGACCTTAAGTTAACATCAACCGAGGCCATATGTTGACAAGGGATGCAAAATCACAGTTACACAAAAGAACTGGTCAGATTTTTCAGAAATCGCTTCAATTCTGATGTAAAATATGATGCAAAAGACTGCAGATCTCCCATTTGGATGACCGGTCATATGACCGGCAGATGTCTCGTAGGATTCCCAGAGAGTTTTGCTTTACATAAAAATTTGTGCTCTTTTATTTTCATTTTGACTCACTTCAGTGTTGGTTTCTTTAATTCAAGTTGGCATTCGGTTTTTGGAATTTAAATAAGTTCTCAGCAAAAAAGTTTGTTTAAAACAAGTAAGAAAGTCTAAGTTCGGGCGGAGCCGAACGTTAAATACCCGGCGCACGTATTAAATATATGTTTGGCACCTTTTCGAAAGCTACCGCTAGATGGTAAGCCGGGGTGTATCAATTTTGAGTAAATTAGCGTCCTTCAATTTCGAAATATTGAGGTTTCAAGCATTTCTGAAATTTACCGTTATATGAAAAGCGGCCGTAATTTTAGTCCCATTCCAATAATTTTCAACGTTTTTCTTGTATGTGGCAAGCACAATAAAAATACCGAGTTTGGTACAAATTGGTAGAACGGTTACCGATATACATATATGTGATCATAAGTGGGCGGTACCACGCCCATTTTCCAAAATTTTACCATAAACGTATTTCTTGGTAAAGATTTGTTGCAAGCATCAATTTTGAATAAATTAGCTTCAATATTTACTGATTTATCGAAGATTTGTATTTCTCTAAATTACCGTTATATGGGATGTGGGCGTGGTTATCGTCCGATTTTAAAAATTTTCGGCGGTTTTGTATGCTGTACCAAGGCCAACAACTGTGCCAATTTTGGGAGAAATTGGTGCAGCGGTTACCAAGATATTCACATGTAACCATAAGTGGGCGTGGCTACGCCCATTTTCAAAAAATTTATAATATTCTTATTTTTCGTCTAAAAATGGCTTAATCGATTTCTTTTTTCATCCTGATCATTTATGTATACATTTATCTATATCTATCTCGATTCGTTTTGGCTGTTACAAACAACCGTTATGTGAACAAAATTAATATACCCTTGTGCACAAGTGCGCTCGGGTATAAAAATACATATGTGTACATAGCAGAGAGCTGCATGGATACACTCAAATTACATTTTAAGTCACTCGCTTTCTTTTCACATCTGCACACACTCGCACTCATTTATTTCCAAACATAACGTGCGATAGCAATTGCATGGCATAACTGCTGTAATGAAAGCATCAAAGAAAAATCATTTGTAAAGACAATTTTTGTTAATTTTATTGGTTTCCTAACTGCATATTATAATGCAAAAATATCAACTGATTAAGGGCACCATCATTTGACAAAAGGTGGGATCTTTTGTCAGAAATAACATTTCCAGCAGAATAAAAAACTGGCCTGTTCGAGGCAAGTAATAAAAGCGGTATTACTGCCGAACTGATGAAAAATGGCAACATTGTTGCAACTGCCCAACTAATATTACATTCCTAGAAATTCACATAGAACGCGATACTTTAATAATTCGCGCAACAATGCGGTTGTGATTGCAACTCGAACAAGCCCACTCTTTCTGACGATGCGCTAGTTGAAGGAGTGGCTATTACTCTACGACTGAGTTTTTGCAGCAGCGGCATTTCGCATTTGTGTACCTCCCACCAATTAATTATATCGAAGTACGTATGAAAATATACCTCAATATTTTCATATCGCCGCAGCTCTGCAGTAGCTTTATCAGTTCAGCTCACAAAGGTAGGGGGTTTAAGAAGACCTGAAAACAGCTCAAAGTTGTCTGAAGGTAACAATTTGTGGTTCCGTGTAGAAATAAGCGAAATCGGCCCAATTTCATACAACCCTGCCTGACATGAAAATTTTCTCCACGATAAGGCTAGTAGCCATTTCTAACAGATTTTGGGTCGCTTAGTCAAAAATGGAAACATATATACATATTTGAAATTTAAGAAAACAAGGCAAATAGCAAAATCGGCTAAAAACGGCTAATTTTTTCTGCAAAGCGGCTAACAAATCGGCTGCCGGCTAAATCGAAATTTCTCCGGCTGTTTGCCATCGCAACCGGCTAAATCTAGCCGGAAAACGGCTAAAATGGCAACACTGCACCTTTTGTCTAAATATTTTAAAAGCGACATTTTGACTTCTGTTTTTTTGTTTATTTAATGTTTTTTAATTTTTTTAAAAAGTATGTGTAACTTATTATGTAACAAAACCCATGTAAATCGAAATTTCAAACTTTTTATAAAAATTAGAAAGGTTCAACAAAGTTTTATTAAAACTGCATTTTTTTTGTATAATAAAGTGCAAATGTGAAGTTGCTGAAAATGTTCGTTGATTTACGGTAAATCAACGAATGTTTTCAGCAACTTCACACTTGCACTTTATTATACTAAAATATAACGCGATATAAAACTGTATACCCAAAATCTTTTTAATAAGTTCTAATTAAAAAATTTGAAGTTTTAATAAAGTTTGTTGAATCTTTTTAATTTTTATAAATATTGAAATTTGGATTTATATGGGTTTTGTTAGATAATAAGTTATACAGACTTTTTTGAAAAAATTAATGAGCATTAGATAAACAACAAAACACGGAAGTCAAAATGTGGCTTTTAAAATATTTAGACAAAAGCTGTATATTTACTGTATATAATGTAACGTTTAATAGGTGCTTAATAGATACTTAATTAAAAAGAGTTACGAATTACTCCAGTCAATTTACATCATTCAGTAGACTATTGTTTGAGAGAGATGCCTCATTTACCCTGAAAAATAAAATTAAATAATATAACAAAATATTTTAATTAAACCATAAAGAGAACTTACTGGCTGGTGACTGAACGATTTCCCAACAATTTCTTCTGTCGCCACCTGTTGTGGCTCAGCTCGACACATTTGCGGAGGATTTTTTCATAGGTGGGTCGTCCTTCAGATTGAAACACACCTGTAAAGAATTACGCAGAATTCAAAATGACATTGTTTGGAACTTATGTTTATCTATTTACTTTTAATAACTTGCATTTAAGATATAGTTCGATCCATAACAGATACCATGTAAATAAGTTTCAAAGCTTACACAAAGTTCACAACAATTAATCAAATTTCTAAATATTTTCATCAAAGTTTCACATATTTTATTCCGAATTTTTTTGCTGAGATTGTTGCGCACACCCTCTGAATAAAAAGTTTGAAGTATTGAAATTTGATCGAACTATATTTTAAATGAAATTATCTCCGAAAGATTGAATTGTTGGGTGAAACGCTTGAGTAAATTTTTCTGTACTACCGAATAAAATTTCGTTGACAAGCTTCAGCTTAGTGAGCGCTTTCTTATTCTTTCTGCCATCAAAATTAAATAAAATTAATAGCTCATCCGTCAAGATCTTCCGCAACACATCGTCAACCGAACTGTTCGCTCTTTTTAACTTGAATAAATACGTTCTCTGCAAATTGGAATGTTATAAAATTATAAAATTACAAAAAAAAACAATAAAGTCTACCATTGCTTCGGCATATTCTCTTGACGTTAACTTCTCTTCAATGTCGAATGCATCGTCAATGGTTCATATAGGTAATGTAGCTGCGATTTCTAACTCAATAGGATTTTCAACTTCTCCTGTTAAACGGCCGACAGAATGCCGAACTTTGGTTAAGACCACTTTGCACTCTCGAATCGTCTGATGATGTGCCATTATAGGACCTCTATCGAGAACCTAATGTATAAAGATAACAATATGCATACAAACACCCACTAGAAAAATTTTCTTACATAGATTTTTTTTACAAAGTAACAAAAATCATAAACTTTTTATAAAAAAAGTAGTTCAGTTTATAATATGAACCATTTAAATATAAGTTTCAAACTTTTTATAAAATTAAAAACGTGTGTTAAATTTTCAGCAAAATTTAAAGCTTTTTTGTCAGTAAAAAAAAAAAGTTTTGGAATGCAGTTTTATAGCCCATTAAATTTTAGTACGATAATGTGCTGGTTTGAAGTTGCTACAAAATCCCGTTTTCTTTAATGTAGAAAAATTTAAAACATACTTTGTATGGAAGAAAAGGAGAAAGGGATTTTGGTTGCAATTACAAATCAGCACATTATTCTAAAATTTAATGGGATATATTGTTTGAAGTTTTGCTGAAAATTTTACAAAGTTTGAGACTTATATTTAAATGGTTTATATTATAGGCTGAACCATATTTTTATAGAAAATTTATGATTTTTTTGTGTGGAAGTGGAGGTATATAAAAATAATACGTTTTCATTAACCGCTTTCTCCAGAGTATCTAGCATATTAAATATTGCTTTCTGGGTTCTAAAATTGCGTTCAGAAGATCTGTTATTGCTGAAAAGTAAAATGAAGTTAAAAGAAGTCCATATTTAAAAGCGTATTTAAGTACAGAGATAAAGGGTGCATTCGAAAACGCACTCGAAAAATAGGTCTAACTTGCGCAACCTAATTGAAAATTAGCATCTAACCGTGGTTGCGCACATTTGGCATTACAATCTGCTGAGGTTAAGAAACAAAAAAGGCTGATGCTTTGTATTTTGACGTTTTCGAATGCACCCAAAATTATAAAAGGAAAAAACAATAAATTGTATGTATGTATACCTTTGTTGTTATCACTGTTTTCTTGGCGTCTTATATTATACGCTGTACCGACTTGGAAAACTTTTCTATTTGCAATAGAAAATGTTTGCACTGGAAAAAAACATGTTAATTTAAATATGTAGTTTGAATAAATTAAAATAATTTACCTTTGGGTGTACTCATCGCTGGTTGACTACTTTCTAGCACGTCGTCGTCTTCGAATGATATTTCGTGCTCCATTTTCCTTGGAAATTCAAAATATGTATTAGTAAAATTCTCAATATAAAATATACATATGTATGTACAGTGAAAAAAAAAAATCACGCGATATTTTAGCAAATTTTGGCTTTTTTTTTAGTTTAGTTTAGTTTAGTTTTTATTTGGTTCACTGTATGTATGTACATTAGACTGCATCACCAAAAAAAAGTTGCGGTTTTTCCGGCGGGATTACAAAATTTATTATATTTTAAGACGTTCACCAAAATATTTGGGAAAATATAAGATTTAAGTGAGCTGGACCGATTTGAAAATACCTCCAAAAGTGGAGTTTTATATGAATAAAAATAGTTTTGTAAAGAACTTTTTGAAAAAAGTCTTCTCAGATGACAAAACAGATTAAGCGTAAAAAATCTGCATAAAAATATTTTAAAATCTTTTCAACGGAATCGTAAGAATGAGATTTTTGATGCTGTTTTTTTTTTTTACTTTTTCAAAGATTAATTTACGAAAAACTTGAATAACTGGGCCAAAACTATTCTGATTTAGACGTATGGGATCTCGGTAGAAAGGTATTTTCACACTGTTTTTATTTCTGTCCAAAAAAATATCATTCGTGTCGCAATTTTTTTTTTTTTCAAATGCCAACACAGCTTAATTCAACTTTGAATGACGTTCGTTCATCCTACCTTTCTCTTTCATCCTTTGAATAAGTTTATTAGCAAAGAAATAAAAAGGGTGAGAAAATACCTTTCCACTGACACCTCTTAAGTCTTAATCAGAACAGTTTAGGCTCAGTTATTCAAGTTTTTATTATACCAATCTTTGAAAAAAGTTAAAAAAACAGCATCAAAAATCTCATCATTACGATTCCGTTCAAATTCTTTTTTAATATTTTTATGCAAATTTTTTAAGCTTAAACGGTTTTGTCATTTGAGGGGATTTTTTCAAAAAAAACATTTAAGAAACTATTTTTATTCATAAAAAACTTTTGGAGGTATTTTGAAATTGGTCCAGCTCACTTAAATCTTAATATTTTTTCGAATAATTTTGGTGGACTTCTTAAAATATAATAGATTTTATAATTCCAATGGAAAAATAGTACCGATTTTTGTTTGTATGGGGAGTGATGCAGTCTAATATACATATTTATAAATACTGGAACCATTGTTTTATCTAATTACTACTAAATACTATTCTATCCACTTTAAATTGAGAACTCGTGGAATAGATTGTGAAGTATTGGTATTAAAAGAAATTTATTTTCATGCGGAATACAGAAATATTTATAGTCGATATCACTTTTGAAAATTGTTATTGCTTGATCATTTAGCCTTTGGGCTATAAGTATTCCCAACCCAGGAACAGATTCCAGTGGTTCATGGAAATAATTTTCAATTTGCTGAAAGTTATATCCACGAACCACATCCCGTCCAGACACACTTTGCATCGATAGAGCTTTGAAAGGGCCCGTTTTTCGCTGTAACAAAATGAATCCTTTTTTATGTTAACATCAAAAGAACCAATTTTTAAATTCTTTTTTTAAGGAGCATCCGAACTATAGGATTCTTGAAGTCTGAAATAAAGTTGTTGCAAAAGTTTGTTTGGCTTTTTTATGATTTTCTTCAGGTATTGCATGTAAGTCTGGTATTTATACGCTGAGAAATTCTCCAAAGGTCCAAATTGATTCATACACTGGGACAAATGCAATATGCCATGAACGTTGAAGCTTATCAAATTCTCTCCGTGGATACTTCCAAACAAGTTCACGAATTCCTGTAGAATCCCTTGGGCAATATTTGATTCAGTTTTAAAAGTTTTTTTCGCAGGAAAGCAATCTAATACCTGCATGCAAAAGTAGGAAATGGTAGTACAAATCATCTTCTATGCAATCCTTTAAAACAAATATTCCTGAATATAGGAGAAATTATCTCAATTCGGTAGATTTACAGTTGCCCAATTCATCTAAGTCTCTACAAATACGGCCAAACTCTGAAGGAACCAATCGAGACAAGAAATTTATTTTTTCGGTCATTCTTGACACATTCCCCCTCTTGATAATCAGTTGTAAAAGTTTTTTGGTTACACCCAAATCCACAAGGTGCATTGGATCAAGGGGAAATTGGGAAACCATTCCGAAGTTATGGTTTCCAAGTATATTTCTTTGCTCCCTGAAAGGCATGCTATGATGCTCTACATCCAACCTGTTTTTAAAAGAAGAATCAGTTCGCAACTCATGAATTTTCTTGGAAAAACTGACTCGTCTTTTAATATACGTTCCTACTTGGTCACATTTAGGACAACCCTTTTTGCCATTATGCGAAAACACACTTGTGACAAAAGCCCGAGCTGGCGAGTCACAGGTGAACAGGCGTACTTCGAATTCTTTTCGAATGTATTTTGAACCAACTTTGAGTCCTTCCTTTTTAATTCTAGCAACTTCCTCGCGAAAGTCCTTCATGAAGTCATTGATGTTCCACGGCTTTTCAGTAACAGAAAAACACGCAATGACAAAAGGACTTTAGTGGGGATAAGCAACGATCGCTCCTAAAATCGCCCCCAAAATTTTGTTGGAACTTTTAAAAAGTCTCAGTCCGTCAATTCCGAAATCGATTTGAATTTTATTGGTTTTCGCAAGAAAGTCGCAGGATTTTCTATTAAAATATTTTTCGATTCCGAAATACATAAACTCTCCACTCGGAATGGACTCGATCTGCACTTTTTTTCTTGTTTGTCTTAAAAAGGCTTTTGGCAAAAATGGGCAGGTCATTAACACCTATTTTCTTAAAACCTTGCAGCAAATCAGTCACAGTATTATGGGAAACACTATTTCTGATTGCCTACGCCCTTATTACAGCAGCTTTTTCTTTAGTACCAGAATCCATATCTACCCCAGAACTCGAATTCTCCTGTTCCTCATGCTGCCACAAAAATTCGTTGTCTTCGTTTAAATCTACATTTATGGGCTCACTCTCATCAGTACCTACTGCTGCAAATTCTTCTAGCTTTCTGTACTTTTCTGCCCTAACCTCACGTTTTTCCTTTTCTACACTTAACGCGTTTCTAAAGGATTTCATTTTTACTTGCCTGTTTTCCTGCTAGCTCCTTTCTCTGTACCTAGATTCCAACGGGCTGACGCAGTATCAGGTACACTATCAGATGCGCCGGAGCAGTCCCCGGTGTAGATGCAGATTCCGCTTCTTCAGTTTTGCTTCAAATAGTACTGTTTAGTTTTGTTTTATATATTATTGTTTAGTTTTTTGGGGTTTCTTTATGATTTCACTTTATTTTTGTATTTATTTCTCTATTTATTCTAAAAATCCACTATTTTTCAGTTTTTCACAACCGCCGCTCGAAATTGTTGCGCAATGCAAAGGAAAAGTTATAGTGATGTACGCTTTTTACTATGGCTCGGTGTATCCTAAAAGTAACCGGAAAATAACCCGGTGTAGAAGGTTTTAGCTTTCACTTACCCAGAGAAAAGTTTTAGGAAATCCATCACTCTATTAACAAATTTCTTAAAAATTCTATAAAAATTTTTGTTATAAAACTATAGTGCATATACATATGTACATTAAAGTAGTCCAAAAATGTATGTGAAAAAATAAGGTCGGATTTTTAATGCCGCCACCCCCTAGGATTGTTCCATACCGAAAACAAATATACCCCTATTTTTTTATTTTGAAATAAAAAAATATTTAGGGAATGCTCACAGCGCTCAAAGTTTTCCATGTATTTTATATGGGGAAACACAACTTTTCATAGAAATGGTGTAAAATTCTTGAAAATCAATATTTTTCGATCGAAAGAACTTTGCTTATCTTCAGGAGATTCCCAGTAATAATACCCAATTGTTTCTTTAACCATTTTTTCATGGTAACTATATTTTAAAGGTCCTCCAAAACCCCTAGAAAATGCAATGGGGGGACCAATAAAAAATCCTTAATATTAAAAACTGGTTAAATAAACAATAGGATATTAATATTGGAAGTCTCCTGAGGAGGACCACAGTTTTCCGTTCGAAAAGTATTGATTTTCAAGAATTTTACACCATTTCTACGAAAAGTTGTTTTTTCCCCATATAAAATACATGGAACACTTTGAACGCTGTGAGCACGCCCTAAATATTTTTTGATTTCAAAATAAAAAAATAGGGGTGTATTTGTTTTCGGTATGGAACAATACTAGGGGGTGGCGGCATTAAAATTCCGACTTTATTGTTTTTGGACCATTCTGATGTACATACGTACAAATAAAATTTCCAAATATTTGGAAATGTCATTTGTATGTGTATCTTTATATACCTATGTATATATATTTAGGTATATAAATATATGCATATTAAAGCCTCAGCTCTTTGGTATATTTAAATATTTAATATTGTGTTTGATACTAATTGAAGAGTAAAGTTCAGCACTCGGATATTACATATAACATCCGGTTACTTGGCTTTATCAACGTACATAGTACAGAATTCGAAACCTGGCAATGCAGCCTTTTTTTTTGAACTGGCAGTGCCAGTAAAACCAAATGATAGAGCAGACAGCGTAAGATATACATATCGCCACATATTGTATAACCATCTTCTTTTAACATTTATTGGGAATACAAATTTATTTTTGTAGTAGTATTGGTTCAGAACTCTAATTTTGTTCAAGTGTGGGTGAATACGTTTGGTGGGTTTTTCTGGGTACCCTGCAGCAAAATTTAGGGACAGTCTGGCAAAGCGCTAGTTCCGCCCTACAAATTTCAGAACTGTCTCTGAACTACTGAAATAGGGATGCAGAGTTGGACGGTTGAAACTCATATGTTGCTAGTTGCGCTGTCATCAATGTTACTCATCCTGGTCATGTGAAAGCTGACAAAAGATGCACAAATGTAATATACTATATTTTTTCGATTTTCTTAGACCCTAAAAGTAATAACAAACTGTTTTCGTTTATTTAATATGTAATTCTCTACATAGTTTATGGGGCAACTGCTCAAATATTTCCAAAAAAGTCGTTATTGGTACATTAATGTCATTTTTATATATATCTACGTACGTATGTATAAAATACGAATAAAATCATATAAACCGTGTTTTAAAACTTTATATAAAACAAAGTTAAATTTAACGATTTTTCGTCAAAATGTTTGACCTTTTAATCAGATGTAAAAAAATTTGCAAAAGTGGTAAACAATCTCACTTTGAAATGGGAGTGCTATTCATATGAACGATAATGTACATACGTAAATGTATCACTAAGCCCCCGAAATGTGTAGTTATGCATTGATTTTTTTTTAATTTCAATGTTCTTCACTTTCAATATTTTTCGTTTAGTTTTTATTTAAGTACTATGTCTCATACTCCATAAACCATTTAAATTCAAATTCCTAACTGTGCTGCAAACTTATAGAAATCTAAAAACTGTCTTCAAAATTTCAAATTTTTAATCAGATATTTTTTATAAATATTTCGAGCATTCTGTTTTGTAGCCCATAAAATTTTAGTGTAGTAAAGTGTAATCTTGCATCTTAAACGAAAATATTTAAATAGGAGAATGCCTTCAAGAGCTTGCGTAAAAAGAGTTATAAAAAATTAGCGCGATTAATTATACTAAAATTTAATGGGCTATAGAACTGCATACTTATAAACTCTGATTTAAAATATTGAAGTTTTTATAACAGTTTCTAGAATTCTACTAAATTTCCAACACAGTTAGAAACGTGAATTTATTTGTTTATGTTATAATACTTATGAGCCATCCTTAAATAAAAAATTTACGAAAAATATTTAGCATGAAAACTATTGTGAATCTTCAAAATTCTATATTTCTTATGAGATGCCGGAAAGTCTATGTATTACATTTCAATAAATTAAATGCAATTTAACGCTGAGTTATCACGAATAATCATTCAATATATCACCGTTTTTCTCATTTTTTGACACGACTTAGTTCAGATTTTTAATTATAGGTATCCCAGAAATACCCATTATACGTAACAAATATAAATTATTTTTAAGAATAACGGTTTTAGAAAATAAAGGAATAATTGACACTTTATGTTCCTAAATTTAAAGCACAGTTTGCGTCAAAAAGTAAACTATTTCAAAACAAATAGCTCTTGAAACATATAATGAAGTATTTTTATTTACAAAATTGTATGCGTGCTTATTTAAAGAAAAGGCTCCATACTATACTTATTAGAACCAGCTCAAAACTAACCACATTTTTTTTAGCCCGGAGGTGACCCTTTTTGAACTATCTAAGAACTGTTGTTATATGAACTGTATCAGAACCATCTAAGCCAGAGTCAGCTCAGAACAAGTTCAAAAGTTCTGCAGAGGGCGACAATTGTCACTTCGTAGGACATCGCCATGTTAAAAAAGACAGTTGCAAGCGTTGAGTTGGGATAGATGAAGAACCAGTACCGTCCCTTTTCAGGCTAGCTCAGCGCAAGTTCTGAACCAGTTTGATTTGCTGCAGGGTAGTATTCCGACCATTGCATAAAAACGATTCAATGAATGAGAATGTGTGCGTGGAAATAATTGCTCCGCTACCGCTATTCGTATATTGGTGAAACACGCGTGTGGTCACAGAGCGCTCAGTGAGCTATAGCATGTCGATCACTGCGCTAGTTAGAGAAAGAAAAGTGTGTGCTACGACATGCCCAGACTTGTTCGTCTCATAGCCCGAACACAATGAAAACGACGAGCTACAAACCACAGCTGTCAAATTATTTTAACACGTACTCTTATGTAGATAATTATTTTGGCGACGACCGGGCTACGCGACGGCTGTGGTTGTGGCCAGATTAGATCTATTTCTATTTTTCTGGCGACAGATAAGGTTCTTCCTCTTCTTTTATGTCAAACTCATACAAATTCATGATGTCGCTGCCTCGTTCAAAGAAATCATGTCGCCATCGACAAAGCGCTTAGATAATAAAGATGACAAATTGGAAGCTGTGGTCGGTAGCTCGTCGTTTTCAATGTGTTCAGAACTTCAGTTTCAGTTTTGCCATCGCCGCGAGTTGTTGCGCATAGTTATTTAAGAATATAAAGTTTGATGCCAACCGGGGTTTCTCAGTGAATATATAATTCATGTCAATTATAATTTGAAATTATCTATTTAGCCAAGGAAACTGCAAAGCAATGTACTTAAACCAGTACTTCCAGCAGATATTGACCTGGGTTTTCGGACGACTGTTCCTGTTTCATCGTTTCTTTTTAGGAAATTCTTACCACCATATAGATTTGTATTATTTACACTAGTAGCTATTTATGTAAATATGTATGTATGTTTTATGCTTAATATATGCAAATAAAAAAAGAAAGTAAAGACAAAATTTTTATTTTTGTCAAACTGAAACTTTTTTTCCAATAATAAACGGTTAGGTGATTCAAGTCTACAGCAAGTTCACAAAATTAATTGAAAACTTGTATCAACCAAAGCATTGTTTATATTTGCTCAGTAATGATTTTATTCAACTAACAATATTGTCCACTCAAGGTAGTCGTTTTGTAATTATTAACAAATATACATTTGTCCCAACTAGAAGTCTCAAATAAATTGCAGACTTTCAGGAACTAGATATTTATTTCTATGCCACTTGGTCACTATAACTAAGTCTTGGTAATTATAACTAAACCTTTTTCAGAGTGCACGGGCAAGTCGGTGCCCATCAGTGGAATAAAATCTGAAAAGTGTCAAAATGCAAGAGCGTAAGCCAAATGCGCTCACTAAAAGAGAATAACAGGAAAGGGTAAAGGAACGCAAAAAACCAAATTTTTAGTCCAAAGAATGGCAACAACAACACTAATGTCAAATAAGAATAGAAATGTATGTCCAAAACACATTCACACAAGCACAAGCACAATAAACAATTACGATATCAATTATTTTTTGCCTGCTTCCAGTTTCAGTAACTTTTTTTAGTTTTTCGATTAATCTCACTTTACGTGCACTCTTAAATTTCCGTTCATTTAAATTCAGTTGAGTTTGACACTTTTCAAGTTTTTGCCAGCAAAAATTCTTCTGACAAAATCTGACTACTTAGGATCACGGTTACCACATTTAGTCATTTGTGACCAAAATAGGTAACATTTCGAGTGCTTGGTAACTTGGCAACTTTTTTTTTTTTATTCTGGTAACTTTTGGTAAATTTGCCGTGTATAAAGTCAAACTAAACAAGTAAGAAAGTCTAAGTTCGGGCGGAGCCGAACATTAAATACCCGGCGCACGTATTAAGTATGTTTTTCACCTTACCAAAAGCTACCGCTACATGGTAAGCCGGGGCGTATCAAATTAGTAAATTAGAGTCCTTAGATTTCGAAATATTGAAATTTCAAGCAGTTCTGAAATTTACCGATATATGAAAAGCGGCCTCAATTTTAGTCCGCTTTCAATAATTTTCAACGTTTTGTTTTTATGTGGCAAGCACAATAACCATACCGAGTTTGGTACAAATTGGTAGAACGGTTACCGAGATACATATATGTGATCATAAGTGGGTGGTGCCATGCCCATTTTCCAAAATTTTATCACAAGCGTATTTCTTGGTTAAGAATTGTTGCAAGCATCAATTTTGAACAAATTAGCTTTAATATTTACTGATTTATCGAAGATTTTGTGTTTCTCTAAATTACCGTTATATGGGATGTGGGCGTGGTTATTGTCCGATTTTAAAAATTTTCGCCCATTTTGGCCAACAACGCCCATTTTCCGAAAATTTATAATATTCTTATTTCTCGTCCAAAAATTATTGTAAATATCAATTTTGAGTGAATAATCTCCAGTATTTACTAAAATATCGCAATTTTCTTATTTCTGAAAATTACCGTTATATGGGAAGTGGGCGTGGTTATTGTCCGATTTTAAAAAGTTGCGGCCGTTAGGATGTTGTGCGAAGGCCAACAACTGTGCCAAGTTTGGAAGAAATTGGTGCAGCGGTTACCAAGATATACACATGTAAACATTACTGGGCGTGGCTACGCCCATTTTCCAAAAATTTATAATATTCTTATTTTTCGTCTAAAACTTATTGTAAATATCAATTTTGAGTGAATAATCTTCAGTAGTTACTAAAATATCGCAGTTTTCGTATTTCTGAAAATTACCGTTATATGGGAAGTGGGCGTGGTTATTGTCCAATTTTTAAAATTTTCGGCCATTTAGTATGCTGTATCAAGGCCAACAACTGTGCAAAGTTTGGAATAAATTGATGCAGCGGTTACCAAGATATACACATGTAACCATAAGTGGGCGTGGCTACGCCCATTTTCAAAAAAATATTAATATTCTTATTTTTCGTCTAAAACTTATTATAAATATCAATTTTGAGTGAATTATCTTCAGTAGTTACTAAACTATCGCAGTTTTCGTATTTCTGGAAATTACCGTTATATGGGAAGTGGGCGTGGCTACGCCCATTTTCCAAAAATTTATAATATTCTTATTTTTCGTCTTAAACTTATTGTAAATATCAATTTTGAGTGAATACTCTCCAGTAGTTACTAAAATATCGCAGTTTTCGTATTTCTGAAAATTACCG
>NW_023459972.1:31641-44975 GCF_013731165.1 Rhagoletis pomonella | reverse complement strand
TTTTTTTATTTTGAAATCAAAAAATATTTAACCCTAGACCGTCATCCGTCGTCAAAACGACTACGCACGATCTTATTTTCGTTCTTTGTTTTCGTTGTTCGACACAAAGACGAATAACTTCTGAAAATGAGATATACGCTCTTTTAGGAATCCTCGTGATCACTGCTGTTAGAAAGGCTCAACATTTATCTGTCGACGAAATATTCGATCGGTCATACAGTGGAACCCGGTATATAAGCGTAACCACTAAAGCAAGATTCAAGTTTCTCATGGCTTGTTTGCGGTTCGACGATAAGTCTGTACGTCTTCAATTAATTAGACGTCCAAAAGTGTAGAGAATTTTATAACCCTGGCCTATACCTAACAATTGATGAGCATCTACTGGCATTCAGAGAAAAGTGCGGTTTCCGGATGTACATACGAAATAAACCAGCCAAATATGGCATTAAAATTATAATGATGTGTGATAGTGGAACTAATTACATGGTAGATGCAATCCCATATTTAGGTAAAGGCTCCAATACCACAAAATTGCCTCTTGGAGAGTTCTATGTGAAAGAGCTGACAAAGTCTGTCTATGGTTCCAATAGTAATATTACGATGGACAACTGGTTCACGTCCATACCATTGGCTCAGTCCTTAGGAAAGCATCTGTACAATTTAACTATCGTTGGCACTCTAAGGTCAAACAAAGCGGAAATCCCTTCTGAATTTAAAAACAAAAAGGGCCGTAAATGCGGATCGTCTATGTTTTGCTATGACAAAGATTTAACACTATTGTCATATAAACTAAAACCTAGCAAAATAGTCTATCTACTGTCATCTTGCAACGAAAAGACCACTATCAATCCCGTTTCAAATAAGCCAACTATGGTCGAATTTTATAATAATACTAAAGGAGGAGGCGACACTCTTGATCAGATGTGCAGCGCAATGAGTTGTTCAAGAAAGACGAACAGGTGGCCATTGTATCAATTTTTCGGAATGTTGAACATTTCTTTTATAAACTCGTACATTATTTACACACATAATATGTTTAAACGGGTTGATTTTATGACTCGATATGCCAACAATTACTACGAACGTTAGAAATGAAATAGAAAATTTAAGATCAAATATTGCTACAAATAGATCGGAAAATAAGACGCCGACAACAGAAACTATAAAAAGAAAGATTTGCGCAATTTGTCCTTCTTCCAAACGAAGAATGACAAAGGTGATATGCGCAAAGTGACATAAACACCTATGTGGAGAGCATAAAATTGATGTTTGTGCCTCTTGTCTTATCTGAAATTCAATCTTTAAATGCTACTGTACCTTTTTAAGCTGAATTGTTTAGTTTTAAGAAACAAAAGGACTTATATGAAATATGCTGCTATGAATTGTGATTTTTTATGTTATAAAAGGTAATGCCTTAAAATCTAAGAAAATTTAAAGAAGACTGTGAAATATTAGTTTTAAGTTTAAAGAATATATATTTTCTTTTTAATTTTGATTTTTATTTTTTAAAAATTAAATAAATAAAGCAATTAAATCAATTTCGTATATCATTTATGCTAGCACTCTTTTAAATACGGATATCTAATAAGTCGCCGTCAAAATGACGAACGATGACGTTAATGTACAAAAAATAAGGATGACTGTCCAGGGTTAAAGGTCGCTCAAAGCGGTCAAAGTTTTTCATGTATTTTCATATGGGAAAAATTTTTTTTTTCGTAGAAATGGTATAGAATTCTTGAAAATCAATATTTTCGATCGGAAAATTCTAGTTCTCTTCAGAGGACTTTCAATAACAACACCCAATTGTTTATTTTACCATTTTTTAAAACTAACGGTCGCCACATTGCATTTTTCGTTGTTTTTGTAGGTTTTTGGCGGACCTATAAATTATAGTTGCGATGGAAAAAATGGTTAAATAAACAATTGGGTATTATTACTGGAAATCTCCTGTAGATAAAAAAAACCTGTTCTAGTAAAAAAAGTTGATTTTTAACTATTCTATACCATTTCTACGAAAAGTTTTTTTTTCCCCATATAAAATACATGGAAAACTTTGGGCGTTTCGAGCGACCTCTAAATATATTTTGATTTCATAATAAAAAATAGGGGTATATTTCGGTATAGAAGAATCCTAGGGGGTGAGAGCATAAAACTTCCAACTTTACTTTTTAACATGCATTTTTGCACCACCATAATGTACATACTTGTTCAGTGCTTTTGAAAAAACACTAACAGGCTAACCTAATATTCGCGGCTTGCGTTTTGGTACGCATGCCGTCGAATTTGTTTTTTTGCGTCACCCGAAATTGACTTGCATGCGTTTGCATTTGATTTCATTGAGCGAAACGTCAAATCAAAATGTCACGCAGAACAAAAATTGGAAATTGAGTTAGCTTCATACGCACGCCGTTCAATTTCGGTTGATCTCATACAAGTTGCATGTGTATGAGAAATTTTTGACAATAAATTGGCGGCGTGCGTGAATATTAGGTTAGCCTGTAAGAATGTTGAGGCTGTGGTATGTAGCAAGAGCTGTCAAAACTTAAAATATTCTAAGTGCTCTAAAATGCCTACAATATGTAGCAGGTGTGTTATTTCTGATGTAGCTAGCGAAATACTAGCTTGTGGCTGTAGTACTACATTCTGTTTAGCCAGTAATTCTCGTGGTATTTGGAGTATGATTTTTTTTTATAGGAAAACTTCGTCTAAAGAGAGAATTATTTTTGCATTATTTTACGCTCGGATGGGCAGTAAAGCGCTGGTTATACTTGCATTGTGCTGCAGCGCATAACATGAGTACTGTCACATATAGAATCTATTTAATGAGATTTGCATACAAGCGATTATCCTACAGGGCACGGCAGCGGTGGAGAATTTTGATTTTTTCGTTATGTGACATTTTCAAAAAGAGATGCCACTCTCATTGCTCTCATTAGTCTGTTCCAGTACCCATCAGGTTTACAGGAATTTCTGAGAAGTTGTTATTGTACATACATTTGGTCATATTTTTATTCGAAATAAAGTCAATTATAAAGTTAGTTGCCGCCATTTCATTGAAAATTATGACAAAAAGCAGCAACTAACTTTAGTGTCGACTTCGTTTAAGCTATGAATAAGAATTCTTCAATTATGTTTTCCTAACTAAATGCTGGAGTACTGGAACAGACTAACTGATTACACTGAACAGCTGATTCTGGGAAATTGTGCGCTCTATGCCGCGTATAATTACACCACTGCTTCGCTGCTGCTCTATGCAATGTAAGTATAACCAGCGCTTAAGAAAGGCTGACTTCCAAAACGTCAATTGCTTTGCATACGTACAACGTATAATGCTCCATAACGCCGAACTACAAAATGTTGACAATGTATACTTTTCAAAACGCATCCGAAAAGTTATCGAAACGCATCGCTAGCGCAATCAGCACATCAGAAACAAAGTTGATGCTTCGTTTGTTATTGATTACCATTGGTGTTTCAAAATTCGAAAATTGAGAAAAATTTTTCATTGCTATATTGAATATTTAAAATATGCAATGTTGTATATGGTTGCAATATGTCGCAACTCTGCATAGCCGTCATCGATTCGCCATCAGTTAGCGAGTGGCGAAACGAACGAACTCAATGAGGTACAACCAAACTCGCTATCGTCTATCCGTGCTAGCTAACTTTGTTGTTGCTTTCGCATGCAAAATTCTTCTTTAAGCGACCGGAACTCAAACATAGCGAGCGAGAAGTGGCGAATCGATGACGGCTATATACAAACAGTTTGAATACCTCGGTATAACAGTTTCGAAACATTGTATTGATACGTTTTGGAAGTCAGCCAAACTCGTATTTATATTCTATATTTATTATCATGCTCACTTACACTCCTAGTCAAAAGGTTAGACGCAACCTCACCTGCATCCTAAATGACTGTTTACGCTTTTGTAAAAAACACAATTTAAAGAAAACAATCACACAGAAATGTGGTTCATTCAATGCATTTTCATATTTATTAACGAAAAAGAATAAAAATAAATAACACAAAACAAAATTCAAATGTTTCTACGAAGGTATTTAAATTAAGTTTTGTTTTTGGTCAAATGAATAGACGCACTTAAGAAATTTTTTGATTTGTGTATGAACCGGGCTTTTTTGTATTTCAGATAGCTTAAATAAAATTAAATACGTTGTTTAGTAATAAGTGTTGCCACCTTTTTTGCTTATGACTTCAAAAATCCGGTCTTTCATAGAAGAATACAGGGTGTTTAGGTGAAATCTCGCTCCAAGCAAGTTTAATTGCTACCTCCAATGAGGCCTTATCTTTGTACTGTTTTCCTTCTTTATAAACCTTGCGGGATAGCCAGTCCCACACATTTTCAATTATATTTAGGTCTGGAGAATACGGGGGCCAAGTCATTAATTTAACATTTTGACTTGAAATAAACGACTTTACGACCCGCGAGTTGTGAATAGGAGCGTTATCCTGTTGAAAAGCCATGGCAATGGTCCAAGAAGATCTCTTATACCGATTCTAATAAGGATTTGAAACGAACACCATTCATACTTTGCTCAATGAAAATTAAATCAATGGTTCCGTAAAACGTGATCGCTCCCCATACCATGACTCCACCCTCACAACTATGATATCGGCTTAGATAAAGTTCGTTTTTCCGCAAATCATGAAAGTAATATTGGTATCCGTCAGGGCCGTCTAAATTGAATCGTTTTTCATCGGTAAAGACGACTGAACGCCAATCATTGAAACGAATATCAGTTTGTATAGTCCACGTCATATGATCTCTTGCAAATTGGAGTCTTTTCTGCTTCCGAATAGCGTTGAGAGGTGGATTCTTTTTAATTTTAAGTCTCTTGAGATGTTTTGCGTTAAAAATTGTTCGTTGAACAGTTGAAAGACTCGCGTTTACTCCCGCTAATTCTTTAATTTTTGCAGCTAATTTTGTTGAATTGAAGCGATTCTGAGAATATTTCGCACTTCTCTAGAACGTAAGGCTTTTTTTCTTTCTTTGAACCGGTTCAAATATGATTTTGGATCTTTTAAATATCTATCAACAGATCTGGAGCTGCGATTTATTTTTTCTGCTATCTTTCGGTTGGATAGTCCTTGGGAGTGGAAGAAATCGATTTTTTCACGTTCCAAGAGGCTCAAAACTTTTGCTTTACCCATATTTCGCGAAAATTTTTAATCAAACGAGTTGGTTTTGCAATTTTAATTTGATTCACGTCAAAATATTTGCAAACTTATCACACACCACTTTAAAATGTAAACTGCGTCTATTTCAATGACTAACCAAAAGAGCACATGATTGTTTAATCGTTTAGAAAACTGCCATAGCACAGCCTATGTGTTTGTCAAATCGAAAATTCGCGACAAGTAATTTTTGGTCAAAGTTTGACTTCCAGTAAGCAAATTTTATTGGACATTTAGCTCACACCTGTTTTAACTAAATCAGTTTGCTTTAAAGAAAACTTAATGCGTCTATCCAATGACTAGGAGTGTTATCATTTATACATGTTATTCGTTATGTTAACCCTGGTTATGTTAAAATATTTTACTAAAAGCTTTTGTTAAAAGATTCTGTTAAAAGCTTTTGTTGAAAGCTTGGGTTAAAGCTCTACTATTTCTTTATGCTACTTAACATTGAATTAGACCCTATTTCTTTTGATCATGTCAAAATCCACCACATTTGTACTTAATTTTGCGAATGTTTATAACTGCTGTCCTTTTTGTTTCACATCGTTTCAACTTTAGTTATTTAAGATCATACTCCAATGTAAATTCTTTCATTCGTACAGCGACTAATAAAGACGCATGATCTACTTTCGGCCACCTCTTGCGTTTTATTTTAAAATTCGGTCATCGTGCTTGGTGAAGCTTAGACACTGGTAGACAGTATTGGCTCTTGTGGCTAGGTTTATTAAACACGAATGTGCGAATAACTTAGGGATAGGCCCCACGTTGGGCGCCAGATTTAGAGAAGTAATCTGTCCCTAAGTTATTCGCACATTCGTGTTTAATAAAGCTAGCCACAAGAGCCAATACTGTCTACCAGTGTCTAAGCTTCACCAAGCACGATCACCGAATTTTAAAATAAAACGCAAGAGGTGTCCGAATGTACAACAGTTATAAACATTCGCCAAATTGAGTACTAATGTGGTGTATTTTGCCATGATCAAAAGAAATTGAGTCTGATTCAATGTTAAGTAACATAAGGAAATAGTAGAGCTTTAACCCAAGCTTTCAACAAAAGCTTTTAACAGAATCTTTTAACAAAAGCTTTTAATATAATATTTTAACATAACCAGGGTTAACATAACAAATAAAATATATAAATGATAACATAAGTATATAAGACTATGTTCAAACAGGCACCTTATTTGCAATGAAGAACCTTTTCACCAATTTAAGCCTTAATTGTTACCCAATTTATCATACAAAAATTCAAATTATTAATTGCCAATTAATTATTAATTGGCAATTAATTTGTGTCAGATTCTCTATGCAACCCTGCTAGGTATGTTTAATTTTGACTTGGAGGTATGTTTATTGAACAAAGAGCAATCAGCTGTTTGTTTCTGGTCCTCTTTTACAGCTGATTATACAAAAGGGATAGAAAATTTAATTATAAAATTTTACCTAATTTACGGAAAGCTTTATCTAAAAGTAGATAGATGTACCTAAAAAGTAAATATGTATTTCTATATAAACAAAATAGGAGGATAACAATTCCCACCGATACATCAACGTCTGTAATCACATTAAACAAATTTTGGTTATGAAAAGAATCTCTTCGAGCAGCGCGAGACAAAACTATGTTGTAGAAAAGGAGAACCACTTTCCTCCCAGTTCTCCGATCTGACATTAAGAATAAATATTTTCCGTCTATCTGGCGAAACAAACTACAGTTGCGTTACTTTGACCACCTTTTTGTATCATTTGTATGCCCCTTCACAAAGGAGGGAAGGTATTGGACCAGTTGCCCGCAACAGAAAATGCATTGAAATGTCAATAAAAATAAGAACTTATTTCCTGAGAAGTTATTTGGCTACGTTCCAAATGTACCTAAACTTGTGTGTTTGTACCGAATGCACTTTCAAACTAAATAAAGGTACGATTGTACCAACTTTTCCATCACTGTAGGTAATCCAGTAGCTGATTTCGTATCGCTAATTGCGCAGCTGACGTATGTGTGAACACCAAACTCAATTCCGCAATTTAGAGCTTAATTGCCTCAGCTAATTGGCCTGTTTGAACATAGTCTAAGTGAGCATTATAATAAATATAGCATGCGTGCTTCCGGATACAGTCGCTACAATTTATTATTTATTTTATTCATCATTTTCTTAATGCGTACATATTAACAATTAATTCATGTTTGTATTCAATACTGTGCTGCATAGAAAAGTATATGACATTTTTTATATTTAAAATTAAAATGGTACTAAATGCCACTACAAATAGCATTAGGGCCATTCCATTGTGACGGGTGGGACATTTTACTCCAAAATGTGATCAATTGTGAATTATAACTATTTCGTCTGAACTTATACAACAGCGAAAGATATTTTTTAACATAGAACGATAACCAATGTATAAAATTGTCTAACCTTTCTTTTTTTTGTGTAACTGTCATTTGAATGAATGTGGCAGGTGGGACTAGGGTTCGAACGATACTATCGAGTATTGAGTAAGCATCGATACTGAGGGTATAGAAATGAGTACTTTAATACTCGACACCTTATTTGGTGATTTTATTCGATACTTTGCAAATTACTAGTAGTATCGAATACTTTTTAAAAAACACACTTTTTAAATTTTTTCTTCCATTGGCAACCCAATTTTCTTTGCTTATATGGATTACTATCATTCAACTTTGTCCATCACTTAAAATAAACTGAAATTTCGTGTTGTCTGTTGCATAACATAAACCAAATAAGTTAAAGTTTAATGGCCTTATTCATAAAAAATAAAGTAGGTTTAAAGAGATTAATAAAAATGACACTTTCATACATTTTTCAGTTTATAAACCTATTTTATTTTTTGTGAATAAGGCCTTAAAACTTTACGCAAATCTCACGAAAATGCAGAATTTTTAGAAACTTTTTGGGTATGCAGTTTTGTAACCTATTCAACTTTACGTGTAGCCTACTACCGTTGACTTTTAATTGAAACTTGCACATTATTATACAAAACTGAATAGGCTTAATAAAATTTTAAATTCGTGAAAGTATATATGTATTAAAGAACTGCAAATTCAACATTTACTGTAAAAATGTATTTTTCAAAAATTGCATGTATTGCTATGTCATGTCAACTCAAACAAGTCGTTGTGCCATGTCATTCCATCTCAAACATAATAATGCTGACTATGTCGCATGTGTCGCATGTGTTGCTTGTGTTGACATGTATAGATTTGGTGCATGATTTGATTTCAATTATTCGAGAGTGTCTTCATATGTTATTGTGAAACATGTATGACGCATGTGTCGCATGTGTTGCTTGTGTTGACATGTATAGATTTGGTGCATGATTTGATTTCAATTATTCGAGAGTGTCTTCATATGTTATTGTGAAACATGTATGAGCGACATAATATGAACTGGCACTTGCATGATGTAACACATGTCGCTATGTTTTATAGTTCAACATTTGCAGGCCTTTAATATATATATGTATGTAGGTATGAATGTACATTTAACGTTCAAATTACTTCTAACGTGAAAGTAAGTTCTGCAATGAAATAAAAATCAAATACTTTAAATGTCTATTGTTTTGATTTCAGGGAATAACTAGATATACGACTGAAGAATAAAATAATTTTAGTATCGATACTTTTTCCCTGATACTTTTTGAGTATCAATATCATAAACTCGATGCCAGTATGAGTACTCAGTATCGATACCAAAGTCTGAAATGTCGAACCCTAGGTGGGACCCAAAAAGAATTCTATTTTACATTTGTCCACTCAAAGATGAATTTTATCCAAAACATTTAATTTTTACGAAAGATGTTTTGGTGTTGGAATATATGCACTACAGGCTTTCGTTTTCAATAAAAATTAGGCTTGTTTAATCTTCATAGAAATATTGAAAAATATTTACATTTGTGGCTGGTGGGACATGCCCTTATGACTGGTGTAAAGTAATTATGCATGAAATAAAAGTTTGCATAGACAAAAATTACATTTTTTTTATTTTTTTTTTTATTTTTTTCGATAGATTAATGAAATGTATTCATTTAAAAAGAGGTTACTACTTAAATAGAGATAATTAGGACATTTTTAAATTTATGGAGTTTTCCTCTTTTACATGGAATGACCCATTAGCTAATAGACTTGTTGTGGGGTGAACAATGTGAATATTTACTAATGAAAATATTGGTTGAAAGCTAACAAGACATCAATACAAGATCAGGAGACTTGAGAGAAAAAATATATATGAATACGTATACGTTAGGACTACAATATCGACCACAGGAAGGCTTCTATTTTAAAGTGATTAAAATTAAGCAGATACATTTTACCATTTTTTTGAAATAAGCTATAATTTCTTATGATCTGTACAGAAGCAGGAAGAGAGTTGAACAATTTGCACGACATGTATATATAAAGGCTTTTAAGGTGGGCGTACGAATTGTTGCAATGGGTGACAATTTATTAGCCGAAGCACCACATCAGCAAGTGACCACTTGCAGCTTTGACTGTAATATACCATAATAAACAATTTTTAGTGGCGGTAAAAATGACGAATGGTGTGAAGAAAGTATCGCATTTGGGAGACTCAAGGGACGGCGGAGGTGTTTAACAAGGAAAATAGATATTGAACCCACATTTATACCATATGTTGCCCTTCCTTGTGCAACTTTGCATAATGAAAAAGGAGAAGTACATGCCCAACCCAGATTTTGACACAATAAGCCAGTTAAAGCAACAAGTAAACTGAATTAACAATCAAGTCCCAGTCACTAATGGCCTTGATCCAGCGGATTAAAGGCTGTAACCAGGGATGCCGTTTGGATCTAAATAGATCCAATTGGATACATTTTTAGACGAATTTTTGCGGGATACTTTTTTAAATAGGCCAAAATTTTATATTTCCTATAAAGTTTTTTTCGTTCAAAAATCGATTTTCATTAAAGATGGTAGAAAGCATTACGTTTTATATTCGTATAAAGAATCGCTACTTAAGCGTGAAATTAAAGCATTTTATTTTTTGTGAACGAAGCAATGAACATATGAAGAGATCTCACCAAAATAGGTATAAGCGCAATTGCTTTAATTAGCTTAAAAGGATGCTTTAGCAAGACCTTAATAAACATATCGTCGTTTAACGTACAAAACCGCATATAAAAAAAATGCAAAACCGCGTATCAAGATAATGCAAAACCTCGTATGTGGCGTTGCATAAATTATTTTCTAGAGAGTAAAAACACTTATATTTCAAAATGGTTCTCTTTTTTATAAAGCAATCGCATTTCTGGCTAGTATATTTCAGGACGAATGGATAAGGATTGAGCAAATCCAATTTTTGGCAGCAAACGTCAGTTACGCGGTTTTGCAGAATGACGATGCGCGGTTTTGTACTTTAAACGACGATATATATAAAGTAAATTATACTCTTTCTGTAGTAATCTCTTTCATATCACATATTTTCGTTTGTTAATTTAAAAAGAAAGAAGATTTCAATGTAGTTTAAAAAACTAAATTTGATTTATTCAAGGAAACTTTTATGAATTTTACTGAAAAGGCTTTAAATACACTCTAAAAAAATTTTGTTTATTTGCGCATATTGAGAGTGGTAACCAGATTCCTCTTTTAATGTGTGCAAATTTGCACGCCGTGTAATAAAATTAATCATTGCCTGTTTACTTTTACACATAAAATGTTTAAAATAAAGTAATGTTTATTATTAGTAGGAAATGTGTTTGTGGTTTGAAAATTTTTACAATTTTAAACATTCTATATATGTGTATTTATGTGTATATTTTAAAGATCTCAAGTTCAAAATCAAATACTGAACATCCTATACGTATATTTATACAGATTCTTGTTGAAAAATAGATACTTTTCAGTAGTAGTTTTACATGCTCTTTTTAGAGTGTACTTGCTACTTATTATATTTACTTTGCAAAATACTTATACACAAAAAATGTACTTTATAAATTGAAATTACAAATGTTTGATTTTATGCACATGTATTCCAAGTCCTTAGGATGGGTTAAATTATGTCTTTTTCATGAAAATGTTTGGTTTTCTTACAAATTATGATGTATATGTAAAAAAAGAAAATTGGATACATTTGGATACATTTTTGGCTTGGTCAGGGATACATTTTCTTGAGACGGCGCGGCAACACTGGCTGTAACCATGAAGCAATACCTTTCGAACAATTATTCTCTAAGAAAAAGTTCTGCTAACGTAGCAAATTTGCACTAAAGCTTACTACTCGTACAAACTTAATATATTTTAATTCTTTGTACTATATCACTAACTAGGTGACAAAAACTGAACAAGATGTTATTGTTTTTCATGCTAAAACTTTTTTGGTAATTTTTTTATTGAAATATGGCTTATATTTTAACAAACACCATATAAATCCAAGTTTGCAAATTTTCAACAAAATTGTAAAAATTTTAATAAGAATTAAATAAAAAATTTAGGTATACAGTTTTATAGCACATTCAATTTCAGTATAAGAATATGCATATTTCAAATATTTGCGTCGATTTTGGATAATCTTTTGTTGACGGCGTTATGTATTTTTTTCTTTATAAAAAAATCTAAAAATCATTTATACGCAAAAAAAATCCTCAGGACAGGTAGCAAACAAATTATCATAGCTGAAGTTTTTATTCAATTCTTCTTAAAAGGTTTGCAACTTTGTGGAAATTTGCACATTTGTACTAAATTTCGTACACAGTTCCATAATTGTATTTACGCGGTGTTTGTTAAAATAAAAGCCATATTTTAATAAAAAATTAAAAAACAAGTTACAGCATAAAAAATATTGCAAATATTTGAAAAATTACAGTATGCTCCATTTTGGGAGTATCTGTATATAAATGAGGGGGGCACCGAAATTGCGCATATGGACATTATTTCGGTTTCAACCGAAACTGTGCATGTATATTTTATTTCGGTTTTTGCCATATGCATTATTTCGGTTTGCAACCGAAACTGTGAATGTATGCATTACTTCGTTTTTTTCATATGCATTATTTCGCGGAGAATTCTACATAGTAAGGGATATAATCCCTAAGCGCTGCCGAAGGCCGCCTACGCAGAGAGAAGTTCTGCCCAAAAATACTTTCGTTCCCTCTTTTCCGGCAACACAGAAAGGAGAGTTCTACTTAGTAAGGGTTATAATCCCTAAGCGCGGCCGAAGGCCGCCTACGCGAAAGAAGTTCTGCGCAAAAATACTTCCGGTCCTCTTATCCGGCAACACAGAAAGGAGAATTCTACTTAGTAAGGGTTATAATCCCTAAGCGCGGCCGAATGCCGCCTACGCAGAAAGAAGTTCGTTTTCATGTATGCACTATTTCGGTTTTTGTCATATGCATTATTTCGGTTTTGAGTCGAAACTGTGCATGTATGCATTAATTCGGTTTTTGTCATATGCATTATTTCGGTTTTGAACCGAAACTCTGCATGTATGCATTACTTCGTTTTTATACCCGAGCGCACTTGTGCACAAGGGTATATTAATTTTGTTCACGTAATGGTTGTTTGTAACAACCAAAACGAATCGAGATAGATATAGACAAATGTATACATAAATGCTCAGAATGAATAGAGAAATCGATTAAGCCATGTCTGTCTGTCCGTCTGTCCGTCCGTCCGTGTACACGATAACTCGAGCAAACATTGAGATATCTCAACGAAATTTGGTATGTAGGCTTCCGTTGATCCAAGGTAGGTTGGTATTGAAAATAGGCGAAATCGGACTGTAAACACGCCCACTTCCCATATAACGGTAATTTCCAGAAATACGAAAACTGCGATATTTTAGTAACTACTGAAGATGATTCACTCAAAATTGATACTTACAATAATTTTCAGACGAAAAATAAGAATATTATAAATTTTTGGAAAACGCCCACTTATGGTTACATGTGTATATCTTGGTAACCGCTGCACCAATTTCTTCCAAACTTGGCACAGTTGTTAGCCTTGGTACAGCATACTAAATGGCCGAAAACTTTAAAAATCGGGCAATAACCACGCCCACATCCCATATAACGGTAATTTTCGGAAATACGAAAACTGCAATACTTAAGCAACTACTGAAGATTATTCACTCAAAATTGATATTTACAACAATTTTTAGACGAA
>NW_023459972.1:0-31541 GCF_013731165.1 Rhagoletis pomonella | reverse complement strand
CTTGGTAACCGCTGCACCAATTTCTTCCAAACTTGGCACAGTTGTTAGCCTTGGTACAGCATACTAAATGGCCGAAAATTTAAAAAAATCGGACAATAACCACGCCCACAGCCCATATAACGGTAATTTTCGGAAATACGAAAACTGCAATACTTAAGCAACTACTAAAGATTATTCACTCAAAATTGATATTTACAACAATTTTTAGACGAAGAATAAGAATATTATAAATTTTTGGAAAATGGGCGTAGCCACGCCCACTTATGGTTACATGTGTATATCTTGGTAACCGCTGCACCAATTTCTTCCAAACTTTTCATAGTTGTTGGCCTTGGTACAGCATACTAAATGGCCGAAAATTTAAAAAAATCGGACAATAACCACGCCCACAGCCCATATAACGGTAATTTAGAGAAATACAAAATCTTCGATAAATGAGTAAATATTAAAGCTAATTTATTCAAAATTGATGCTTGCAACAATTAATGGTAAAATTTTGGAAAATGGGCGTGGCACCGCCCACTTATGATCACATACATATAACGGGTGATTTTTTTGAGGTTAGGATTTTCATGCATTAGTATTTGACAGATCACGTGGGATTTCAGACATGGTGTCAAAGAGAAAGATGCTCAGTATGCTTTGAAATTTCATCATGAATAGACTTACTAACGAGCAACGCTTGCAAATCATTGAATTTTATTACCAAAATCAGTGTTCGGTTCGAAATGTGTGTTATCGACAAATTTTGTTCAGCGATGAGGCTCATTTCTGGTTGAATGGCTTCGTAAATAAGCAAAATTGCCGCATTTGGAGTGAAGAGCAACCAGAAGCCGTTCAAGAACTGCCCATGCATCCCGAAAAATGCACTGTTTGGTGTGGTTTGTACGCTGGTGGAATCATTGGACCGTATTTTTTCAAAGATGCTGTTGGACGCAACGTTACGGTGAATGGCGATCGCTATCGTTCGATGCTAACAAACTTTTTGTTGCCAAAAATGGAAGAACTGAACTTGGTTGACATGTGGTTTCAACAAGATGGCGCTACATGCCACACAGCTCGCGATTCTATGGCCATTTTGAGGGAAAACTTCGGAGAACAATTCATCTCAAGAAATGGACCGGTAAGTTGGCCACCAAGATCATGCGATTTGACGCCTTTAGACTATTTTTTGTGGGGCTACGTCAAGTCTAAAGTCTACAGAAATAAGCCAGCAACTATTCCAGCTTTGGAAGACAACATTTCCGAAGAAATTCGGGCTATTCCGGCCGAAATGCTCGAAAAAGTTGCCCAAAATTGGACTTTCCGAATGGACCACCTAAGACGCAGCCGCGGTCAACATTTAAATGAAATTATCTTCAAAAAGTAAATGTCATGGACCAATCTAACGTTTCAAATAAAGAACCGATGAGATTTTGCAAATTTTATGCGTTTTTTTTAAAAAAAAAGTTATCAAGCTCTTAAAAAATCACCCGTTATGTATATCGGTAACCCTTCTACCAATTTGTACCAACCTCGGTATTTTAATTGTGCTTGCCACATAAAAGCAAAACGTTGAAAATTATTGAAATCGGACTAAAATTACGGCCGCTTTTCATATAACGGTAAATTTCAGAAATGCTTGAAACTGCAATATTTCGAAATTTAAGGACGCTAATTTACTCAAAATTGATACACCCCGGCTAACCATCTAGCGGTAGCTTTCGGAAAGGTGAAAAAACATATATTTAATACTTGCGCCGGGTATTTAATGTTCGGCTCCACCCGAACTTAGAATTTTTTACTTGTTGTCATATGCGTTATTTCGGTTTTCAAACGAAAGTGTGCATGTATGCATTATTTCGGTTTTTTCATATGCGTTATTTCGGTTTTCAACCGAAACTGTGCATATATGCATTATTTCGGTTTTTTTCATATGCATTTTTTCGGTTTTCAAACGAAAGAGTGCATATGCATAATTTCGGTTTTTCTAATATGCATTATTGCGGTTTTCAACCGAAAATGTGCATATATGCATTATTTCGGTTTTTTTCATATACATTATCTCGGTTTTCAAACGAAAGTGTGCATATATGCATTATTTCGGTTTTTTTTCGTATGCATTATTTCGGTTTTTTTTCATATGCATTATTTCGTTTGCACAGTTTCCATATGCACAATTTCAGGGTGCCAAATGAGGCTGTTTTTTAAACAAAGTACATCTTTTAAATTTAAAATTTTGTGCTCATTTAAATCCTTGTAGCTCAGTTATGCATACTTTGCACTGCACTGCATAAAATGTAATTTTTACGTAGAAATCAAAAACCAACAGACTCCTTCATATGTTATGCTGTGCGTGAGGTAAACGCTTACACGCAAAGCTCATTTAATAGCGTTTTCTTTTCTCAAAAAAAGTTCCGCACTTTTATATGGGAACTCTTGCTTTGCTTTGACCTGAAACCTGAGAAAATGTTGCATTCTTTATATGAGAATGAAACAGAAAATGTACTACTCCATCACAATTTATTTATAAAACTTAATTAAGCTGAATTATTCACTTGACCTGTAAGTCTTTAACAATTTTAAAGCAAAACACTTATTTCTGATAGGGAAAATAATTGAATTTTTACAAGATTAAATTAAAAATCAACCATGCAACTCTCACCCTCACGTTTATTTGAGGGCAGAAAAGGCAGCACTTTCGCCGGATCAGAGCGCAACCTGCTGAGAAAAGAACACGACGCCTTGTGAACAACACAAGGCAGAATAAGTGCAGCCTTTTTTCGAGAAAAGAAAACGCTATAACATATTCCTTATGTGACAACTCTCATGCAGTGCAAAGTACGCATAACTCATGATGCAATAATATAAGGTGGTATCAGTTGTGACAGCTCGATTTGACACTGCCTTAGCTCAGTAGAATAAGAAGAAAAACGGGAAGAAATGAATCCCCATTTGGGGGTAAAATATAAAATTTCATATTTTCTTCTAAACAAAATTTGCTTTTTTATAGTATATTCGCAATGAAATGAAATAAAATAAGATATAATACCTTTTAGAGAAAACAAAATGTGTATACTGAAAAAAATAAAAAAAAATTAAACTATATTATTAGGCAAACAATTGTTAAAGAAGTAACACTGTTTAACCTAAGGCAGTCAATATGGCGGAATTAGAGCGAGAAGTTGCCAACCGATAACACCTTGTATTATTGCATCATGCGTATAACTGAGCTTTTACCCATATGTATGTAAATTTAATGCCGACTTTTTCGCTACACTGGCGAACGGCGAATTTTCGCCCAGTAGAGCAACGACCAGCGTTGCCACTTCGGTAATTTTTAACCAAAATTTTTAGTTTTTTTTATTCTTTATCCAATTAAGTCATTTGGTAATTTTTTGTAATATTTGGATAGTAGAGTAGATCCACCCCTCACATAGGTCAATACAGACTCGCTCGGATTTTTCTCGGACATTTCATTTCTGTTTAAACTTTTTTGCCACGATATGCGTTTCCTCTTATAGAAATACCAGGTAATCCTGAAGTTTTACAGCCCGAAAAGTTGCTCCAGCGTTCACTGGCCAATAGAATAATGTGATCTCTGTTTAAAAGGGGCTATTTCTATACCTACGATGTCCTTTCCCAAGAGGTGTGTTTCCTTGTCAGTTCGTCAGCTTTGCAGTTATCACCAATTTCCCGGTGTACCCCGGCAACGACATGAATAGAATTCCCTGTATGATCCTGTTCAAAAAGCTACGGTATTCGTAAGAGATCTCACTTTCTGTATGTGTGACTCTTAAGCCCAAAATACAATAGCGCAGTGGCAGCGGCAGTTTTTCGAAATCAGCTGTTTTTTAGAAAGTGTGGTGTCCAATGAAGCGACTCACAATACAGCAGTGGCAGCTGGCAGTACTGCTCAGTTTAGCCCAAACTTCGCATGTTGAATTTGACATAAATGAAACGCAGCCAACTTCTGTTGATATCGCTGAAGTCTAAAAGGCAGCAACAAAAATTTAAACAAACAAAAGGGAATGTCAAAAAAAGCAGTCACTGACAACGTCGTATTGTGTTTGTTGCTGCACTGACTGCCATTATTAGCAGTAATAGCTGATTTTAGAAACTGCCACTGCACTATTGTATTTGGGCTTTAAGCTTTCAAGCGTTGATTTTTTTTTAATATTTTCGATCACTTGTTGACATACATATGTATATATATTGCGCGGTATCTTGGCCATAACTTGACTAGTTTTGGTTTTCAAGTGTCCCACAGTTTAAGGTTTATTTGTATTAATACGGCCATTTGAGCAGCCTCATAAAAAGTCGAACGATGCAAGTCGGATGATATCGGTGGCCAAATGACGGTAAATTATGCGCCGGAAAATCCTCTGCAAATAAAGGGTTCGACCATTGATGATTTAAAATAAATCAGTCTTTGTCTGGCCAAAGCCGGACAGTGGCAGGGAATATGCTCCGAAGTTTCTTCATCCTCGAGGCAGAGCCGGCATTTCGACTCTATGATCGCACTTAATCGGTGCAAGTGGAATCGCAATTGGTTGTGACCCGTCAGGTACCCAGAAGGAGCCTGATGTCATTTCATTTACTAACACAATGTTGTTTCTTTTGAAAGAGGAGCCGAAGAGCCTGGCCTGCCTAAGGTCCCCCACCGCTCCCCAGTACTTACTGCGTTCCGAGTGTACCCACTCAGTAATTATGGCTCTCGAAGAGGACCAACTTAGACCACAGAATGGTTCGGGTCCCGAAAAGGCAGATTGCGATCCTTCTCACTATCTATCTATGTATATGTAAAATTTCAATCAAATCCATCCGCCAGCAGAAGCAAATGCCAAAAATCTATGGTATTTTGTAGCCGCTTCAAACTGGCACTTGTTATACTAGAATTAAATGGTTTATAAACCTGCATAACCGAAATTCTGAATAAAAATTGTAAAATTTTGATGTAAATTTGACGATTTTTTTTTAATTGTTACAGTTATACACTTTGCGTTCTATGGTTTTTTTTTGTAGTGTGAACTATGTATATTTACTAAAAATTAATAAAATTTAAATAAAGCTAAATATTTTCAAAAAATTAACTGTACGATTTTCACTGACATTCCCGTATGTATGTATGTATGTACATTAGGGTGGCCCTTAGCCGTATGGCACAGTTTTAATTTTATTTTTTCTTAGGTCGCATCCCCCAGTTTGGTGAATATTCATGAAAAAATGTGTTATCCAAAAATTTCAGATCAATCGGAGAAAGTTAAGACGTGCCGACCGCCCCCAAAATTTCTATATAAGTTGTTCTTTGCTTAACCACGGTGGGTCGGCTCCAAGTTCAACCCAAAGGTTTTAGCACTTCAAATATTCTTGTGAAATCTTTTCTATAATATTTTCTAAGGCCCATTTGCTGAACATTCACAGTTAAATATATAAACTAATAGTGAAGTATTTCAGAGTTAAATTATTATCTATATGGACAATTCTAAATTAGTTCGAGCTTTCGCATGATTTATTAACACAAATCAGGTTACGTATATTGTGTAGATTATGTAAACGCCTAAAATCCTAAAAATCCTATTTAATTATACCCGAGCGCACTTATGCACAAGGGTATTATAACTTTGTTCACATAACGATTGTTTGTAACAGGCAAAACGAATCGAGATAGATATAGACAAATGTATACATAAATGATCAGAATGAAAAGAGAAATCGATTAAGCGGTGACTGTCTGTCCGTCCGTCCGTCTGTGCACACGATAACTCCAGTAAAAACTGAGATATCTTAACGCAACTTTGTACGTGCACTTCTTTCGGGCGTAGGACGGATTGTATAGAAAATGGGCAAAATCGGACAATAACCACACCTACCTCCCATATAACGGTAATTTTCAGAAATACGAAAACTGCGATATTTTAGTAACTACTGAAGATTATTCACTCAAAATTTATATTTATAATAATTTTCAGACGAAAAATAAGAATATTATAAAGTTTTGGAAAATAGGCGTACCCACGCCCACTTATGGTTACATGTGTATATCTTGGTAACCGCTGCGCCAATTTCTTCCAAACTTGGCACAGTTGTTAGCCTTACTACAGCATACAAATGGCTAAAAAATTTTAAAATCGGACAATAAGCACGCCCACATCCCATATAACTGTTAAATCAGTAAATATTAAAGCTAATTTATTGAAAATTGATGCTTGCAATAATTCTGTACCAAGAAATACGTTTATGACAAAATTTTGGAAAATGGGCGTGGCACCGCCCACTTAAGATCACATATATGTATCTACCAATTTGTACCAAACTGGGTATGGTTATTATGCTTGCCACATAAAAGCAACCCGTTGAAAATTATTGAACTCGGCATAAAATTGAGGCCGCTTTCATATAACGGTAAATTTCAGATATGCTTGAAACTTCAATATTTTGAAATTTAACTCATTGACTCCTTTTTTTTAATTCTGACACTCGCGCCTTTTATAGTATACTGTAGCTGGTGCGTACTTAAAACTGTTATCGGACAACTTTTATAGTGTTCTGGGAATCAATCTACACATGGTAGGCTTATGTGCTCTCATTGGAAGATAGCTAAAAAAACAACTTCTTGAAAAAGTTAAAATGCGTGCACAACAGCAAAAATGCATATTTTTTATTAGCACATCTTCTGGAATTGGAAAATTTAGCCAAATACGTGTGTGCTCAATTGTACAATATACTATTGAACTATGAGCCTCGTGCACGACTTTTTTATTTGTTCATTAAAAAGTTACGGAGCAAGAAAGAAATAAGAAAAGCCCCAAAAAAAACAATATATATATAATATGAAAAAAGTTAAAAACAGCATCAACAATCTCATTATTATGATTTCATATGCATATGTTGATATGCAACAATTTTTATTCTAATATTTTCCCGCCAATTTTGTATAAAAATATGGTCCAATCAACAACAGAAAACATAAAAATATAATTCCTAAACTTTGTGTAAAACTCGCGAAAATTCAGCAAATTTTCATCAAAATTTTCAACTTTTTAATCAGGTTTTTAATAAGCAAAAAAATGCAAGCTCGGAGTTAGTCAAAAATCGCGTTGGTTTTTGAGAATTTTTTTGTTGAAAGTGTTTTGAATTTTTTCCATATAAAGTATTTTCGAAACAAAATTTTTGTATGGAAGAGACTTCGTGAAAAAAAATTACCAAAAATCAACGGTAATTCCTAGCCACTTAAAACTTGCACATTATTATAATAAAATTGATTGGGCTACAAATCTGCATACTCAAAAAATTCTAGAAAATCTGATTAAAAAGTTGAAAATTTTCATGAATCTTCTAAAGTAGTAGTCCTACATAATTAGGTATATGAACCTTTTTTGTAGAGAATCGAACTTAGCTAAGAAAAAATTTATTTTAGTACTTGGACTTTGATGGACTTGGGCGAGCCTAGGATATTGACCAAAAACTTTCACATTTCACACAGATATTTTTTAGACCATAATGAACCATATTTTTGCTATTACCAATCAAAATTCTAAAAAAGCGGATTTTCGGCCCACGCTAGTGCATATGTGTGATTTTTTTGTAATTTTTTCTCGCCCCGTTCTCGAGCTATTTGGAAAACTATTAAATCGATTTGTTTTTGTTTTCGTGCTGTAAAGTTTTTAAAAATGTATTGATCAAGTTGGTTTGTCCATCAACCTTAAAAATTTTAAACAAATCAAACACATGAAATGTGAACCCCGTCCATTTTCGTATGGAACGCCCCATATATAAGAGAATCCAGTTTTTATATTATTTTATACTGAAAACACTGGCCCGTAGTCATAGTCAAAATAAAGTCGACTTTAAAGTTAGTTGCAGCTTTTTTGACAGATATCCCATTGAAAATTATGTCAAAAAGCTGCAACTAACTTTAAAGTCGACTTTATTTTGACTATGACTACGGGCCACTATCTCTTAAAATAAATTGGCAATCGGCCTTCTTGCTTAATCAAACAACTCGTCATCGCCAGGATATAAATGAGAAGTGGGATTCCTTCTCCCAATTACTTCATACCACTGCGGAAGAGGTAGTTGGTTATTACCAGGGAACAGATTTTATGGAAATTGCCTTTATTCTGCTAAAGATATAGAATATATCCGATTAACAATGTCCACGATTTAGCTTTCTCCGATTCCATACAAACACATTTGTTGTTGCCTTTTTTAAGATATATTCGCCTTTTTTGCCTTTGAAAGAGGCCGAAAAAAGACTCTCCATTTTCTCCGCTCAACTCGTGAAGACTTTATAGTGGCGACGAGGAGAAAAAAAAAGACTTTTGTGCAAGTTTTATTTATTGAAGAGACAAGAAAAACACAGCAAACATTGCTGAATTTTCGGCAGCCGATAATTGGCAGTTATGGTGTGAAAGGTTGGAGCTGCATTTCGTTGAAATAGAGTGCACAAGGGAAAGTGGAAAAATTTCTACACTCCTTAGAAGTATCAGTGGTGAGGTATACGGGATCGTGCACAGCATTTACAGTCCTCAACTTCCAAGCGAAAAAAGCTATGAGGAATTGTGCTCGGTGCTGGAGCGCCATTTTACTCCACCAGTCATCTTATTTCAATAAAGGCGTAAATTTTATTCAGTGAAAAGAGCAGACAACGAAACTGTAGCCGCATGGTATGCTCACGTCAAAAAGCTGTCCTTGCAATATAAATTTGGCGCTGCCCTTGAGAAGATCATTCTCGACAAATTCTTAGTAGAGTTACCAGAAAAAATTTTCGAAAAGTTGTGCGAAGAGGATGAAGAGCTTACCTTAGAAAAGGCGTTTAAAAAGGCATTACTTATGGAGTCAAAGATTACGCAACAATTGGCCGTCAAAAGTGAGGTTAACTTTGTGAAATCACATGGCCGCAACAACAACAAGAACGGCATTGCTAAGCGTGGCGGTACGAAAGGCAGTACGAGTTGCAAACAGCGGAAACAACAGTGGCGACAACACGAAGAAGCGACCCTGTGCGCACTGCGGCTGGAAAAATCATCCTTCTAATAAATGCAGATACCGTAATAGCGTTTGTCATTCCTGCAAAAAGGTGGGACATTCGGCAAATGTATGTCAGATTAATAAAAACAATGTACAATTTATAAATGTAAAGAAAGAAGATTTCGATACTTTTGATTCTGTATTTAACATTTCCGATGCAGCACGAGGAGAAATGGGTAACCAGTACGACCTTGCAATCAAAGTAAATGGTTATCGGATGGTCGTCCTATGCGATACAGGGGCGCCGTGTTCTTTATTGTCAATCAAAACTTTTGAAAGATTTTTTGATCGTAAATGGCTGCGCGAATGCTCGACTGTATATACGGGATACGGCGGCGAATTGGTAGCTGTTATCGGTGAGGTAACGAACGACTGTTAATTATAATGGTCAGAGTGTAAGGGGAAAATTTGTAATAACAAATACAAACCGACCAACCTTGCTAGGACGTGATTTTTTGCGAAGTTTCGGCTTTGTATTGAAAACTAATAATGATTGTGCGTCAACTCAAGTTAATTATATTGAACCTTATCAGGAAATGCTGGAGCAGATAAAGAGCAATTATTCTGAAGTGTTTAGTCGTGAATTGGGCAAATGCAACTTAACCACTGTCAAATTTCACTTGGAAAGCAATTGCAACCCGACTTTTTGTAAGCCAAGAGCAGTTCCTTTGGCATGGCGTGAGGCTATTGAAAAACAGTTAACAGATTTAGTCGAGAAGGGGGTGCTGATACCGGTTGATAGTGCAGATTGGGGAACACCACTAGTTCCCATATTAAAGCAGAATGGACAAATTAGAATCTGTGGGGACTACAAGACTACCGTAAACCGCTTTCTTAAAGACTTCAAGTATCCGTTGCCTCGAATAGACCAAATATTCGCATCAATGCAAGGGGGTAAACTTTTCAAAAAGCTAGATATGGCTAATGCTTATAATCAGCTTGTTCTAGACGAAGAGTCGCAAAAAATTTGTAGCTGAAGTACGCATGAAGGCATTTTTAAGATGACGCGGCTGCCTTTTGGTATCAAAACCGCTGCGGCTATTTTCCAGAAGACCATAGAGGGCTTAATAGGTGGAATTCCTTACGGATTTTGTTACCTAGACGATATAACCATTACGGAAAAGACTTTGTCGAGCACGTAAGGATCGCATACGGTGTGTTATCGAAGCCCCGGAACCGAGTAATATTTCCCAACTACGAGCTTTTATTGGGTTAGTGGATTACCACTCAAAGTTTATCCCAAATTTCGCTCAGCAGATGGGCCCGCTATATAAGCTTTTACAAAAAAATGTTCGATTTGTTTGGAGTGAGGCGTGTCGGAAAGCATACGAGACACTGAAAACAGAAATCTGTTCGGATAAGGTACTCGTGCACTTTCATCCGAAATTGCCTATCGTGTTAACAACGGACGCCAGTAATTCCGCGGTTGCGGGAGTGCTAGCGCATGTGTACGGAAGTGGTGTGAGGAGACCAATAGCGTTTATTTAGCGCGCTTTGAACAGAGCGGAAGTAAACTATAGCGCAATGGATAAGGAAGCCTTGGCGATAGTTTATAGTGTGACGAAATTGAGGCAGTACTTGTTGGGGGGTATCATTCACCCTGGAAACAGATCATAGACCTTTGCTAGCTTTGTTTGGGTATTCCGGCATTAGCTGCCGCCAGAATTCAGCGCTGGGTCTTAATATTATCAGGGTTTGACTATAAAATTAAATACGTCAAGGGTTCTTGTAATTACGCTGATAATTTATCACGTATTTCGCAATCAAATGTTTCGGTGTTTTGCCGGTTCGGGTTGGTAGACACGCTCGTTAGTAGTGTTGCCAGACGTACTGCTTTTGGGAGTAAACGTACTCATTTTTATTGCAATGTACTCAAAAAAAAAATATCTGGATATGTACTCCTTTATTAGTTTTGAACTTCTTTTGTACTCCTTTTTCCAGCTATTAATATTTTATACAGGGAGTAAAATAATAACTGTTGCACAGTTTTTTTTTTTTTAATAAAAGGGATTTTTATAGATCTTGCGAAAAAGGAGTTTATTGTTAATTTTCCACAGATTTTACTTTAATTTTATTAATTAGTTTTTAAATTTTTACCTTCATTTGGGTTTACCAGCGGGCACGCAAGTCTTCGTCGGTTCTTTATTACATATCTTCTGTAACCATACGCTAGTTTCCACAATTTGGGTCCTTCATACTCCATCTTTTGCCCAACATAAGGCCTCTTACTCAGCAATCGAAAAGACTCGGAGCTAGTGACTAAGGAGGGCATTAATTCGACCAACCCTATACAATTTTTTTTTATACCAAGTCTAAGAAAAACAATACACCTGAAAAAGACATGCGTGCCGCATGTACTTATCTCCCAAAGCTGACAAATGTAAATAAGGATTAAAATTTTAAAACTAGTTAATAAAGTAAAATATTTACAAACAAAAAATACTTTTTTTTCGCAAAATCTATAAAGGACCCTATTATTTTTCAAAAAACCTCTGCAACAGTTATTATTTTATGCCCTGCACTTTGCCATTCATATTGTGGCAGATACTACTTAGTAAGCAAAGTTAAGTGTGATAGTGAAAAGATGTTAGCATGGTCGGAGCCAGGTAGGGCGCTCGGGTATAAAAATCAGAAATATATTAAATTAATTAAAAGGCTTAAAAAATGCAACCCCCAACCACCTAGGCCACCTTTCTGTGTTGCCGAAGAAGGGAGGAGAAACTCCTCTTCTGTTGTGTATAACATTTCATGTGGATATAACTCTGGCTTCGGTAACCACAGTATTTTTGCACTTAACTCCTTTCTGCGTAGACGGCCGCTCTTAGGGATTATAACCCTTACTAAGTAGAATTGTCCTTTCTGTGTTGCCGAAGAAGAGTGTCAGGCACCTCTTCTGTTATCAAGGGTATATAAAAAGTCCCGTGCAAATAAATATTCAGCATTTTTCAAGCGAAAAGACGCAAGTGAAAATTGTGACTTTTGGCCATTTTTCTAAGGGGTCCCTAAGGGGTCAATTGTGGTGCATGCCGTCTCCAAAAAGGTCATTTGGAGGTACCACGCCTACTCTCTCTTCGACCACCATCTCTTTAACGACCGCCCTAATTGGAAAGACAACCCATTTAGTTATTTATTTTTAACATTTATTTTTGCTTTGAAAAAGATTTCTAAGATATATTTGTTTGTTTGTACCTAATTAATGTTAATTTGTAACAATAAATTAATAATAATAATATATTAGCGCTTACACATATGTTAGTGTTTGGCCTCCGACTTGTGGCGTGTGCGTTGATATTATCACACAAAGCGGAGGGACCTACAGATTTACGCCGACTCCGAACGGCGATTGTGTTTTGATGGGAAGCTGTTTTTCATGGCAGAAATACACTCGAAGGTTTGCCAGTGCCTGCCGACGGACCACCGCTGTTAAGAAAAAACCTTTTTTCTATATTTTTTGCGATGTTGCTTTGGCCAGGGCTTGAACCCGGGTGCTGCGGAGTGGAAGCGCGCACTGCTTACCACTACACCACAGCGGCCGACAACAAATTACAAAACAATTAAAAAAAAAATTGTACTCCTTTTTTATGCTTTTTTCTATCGAAAATATAAATGTACTCCTTTCTCAGTTTCAAAATCTGGCAACCCTACTCCTTAGTGACAACGGGACCCCTTTTACGTCGGCTGAGTTTAAAAATATTATGACGAAAAACCACATTAAACATGTATTTACGGCTCCGGGTCACCCAGCCACCAACGGTCAGGCTGAAAACTTCGTGAAAACTTTGAAAAAGTCTCTGATTGCTAATTTTGCGGGTAACACAAGCCATAATTTCGATGACGTATTGAACAAATTTCTATTCGACTATAGGATCGCTAAGCACGGTACTACAAAAGAGTCTCCTGCAAAAATGTTATTTGAGAGAGCTCAGGTCGCGGTTTAGCGCTCTTTAACCGCCTTTGGTAAAATATGTTATAAAAACTAATCAACAGACTGCAATTAACAACTCCAAGGGTAAACGTAATGAGACATTCGTTGTAGGTCAAAAGGTGATGGTGAGAAACTACTCAAATCCTAACAAGGCTGGTTGGTCGCCTGGCACTGTAAAGAAGCAGCTAGGTCCACGAAACTACGTAGTCATGTTGTCAAACGAAAACCGTACAATCAAGCGACATCTTGACCAAATTCGCAATGCTGATCTCATAGGTGAGGACGAGCGTTTACGCAGTGAGCCGCGCGACAGTTCTCCTGAAAGTTCAATACCAGTCAAGTCTGAAGATGTTATTGAAGACCAGGGTGACCTTGTATCGAGTGAAACTCAAAAAAATAGGGAGGAGGCTGTAGAAGTGGAAACAAATTCAGCTAGGCAAATGCCTATAAGAAGTAGTAAACTGAAGGCTATAGAGGCCATGCGAAAGAAATAACAAAAGTTCTTATTATCTTTTTTTTATATATAAAGTAAGATGTTATATTTTGAATTCTCTTATTGTGTACACTGAAAATAAAATCTGCGTAAATATAACGCAAACTTGCGTAAATCTTACGAAATTGTTCGTCATTTTAAGCCAGGAAAGTTTTCGTTGATTGTACAAAACTGTTTTCGTACATACTACGAAAATATGAGGCATGAGATGCTTAGTACATTTTACGAATGTATTCGTACTATTTACTAAAGAATTTAGTACTATTTACTAAAAAATTTAGTACTATTTACTAAAGAATTTCGTGCTATTTCTTATTTTTTACGAAATTTTTGTAAAATGCACAAAATTAATTCGTATATTTAACCAATTCTCGTAAAATCTGCGCTTGTTCCGTAGAATGTGCGATTGCTTTCATTCTCCACACTGTAAAAACACATTACGAGTTATAACACAACACTTTTATTTTGTTGTTATCGTTAATTTTAAACATTTTTGTTTAACAAAACGTTTTGCAAAAACGCAAGTGTTGTGCTATAATTTTAGTCATGTTTTTTATAGTGTTAAAAGCAATCATACGTTCTACGAAAGAAGAAGAATTTTCTGACTACACTGTAGTTTAGAATTAATAAAAAAGGTTATTTTACCAATAATAAAATTTAAGTCTTTTATTTATATGCATACGAATAGGTTCTATACTACATATTTTTTTATTGCTTAGGCTTCATTCAATAAAGTATATTGATGCAAAGTGTTAAACTATTAGACTTAACAAAACTAAATATAATAAGATATAAAATATGAAAGAATATAAAAAATACTGGATTTACTTTCTTAAACATTATAATATTTGTATGTAGAGGCACTTGACAGATTCGCAGCCTCATCGATGTTTGTTTCCTTGACGACTATAAATTAAAGGAAAATTATAAGGCGACTGAAAAGCAAGTTTCAGTGAAAAGTCGCACATGTACTTATATACTTTTAATTTCATTAAGTAGTGCTCCTGGCTTAGGCTTGCCGTTGATAGGTAACTGATGAAATTGCCTATTTATGAAGTCCCACATTGCAGCGCAAGGCGCAGCGTAGGCGAAGATAAAAACATTGTATGCTTAAAAGCATAGTATATCCACAGCATTAATATTTAATTTTGTATTGTTTTTTTTTATCCAGCAAATCCCTTTTTAAAACGTTTAAAATTATATTATACGTTCCACAGCAGCCAACAATTAATTCCGCAATGACACGCGATACAAAAACTATGATGAAATATTAAACTGCCGGTAATTGAGTATATTGAACGAAAATATTCGTATGTTGTACGAATTTAAAAAACATGTTTCTGCATTAGTACTTTATACGAACATATTAACTAAATTGTACGAATACAGAGATGTAGATTTCGTAAATTTTAAAACCATACGTGAATATTACGAATACCTTCCTACAAAATACAAAATTATTCGTACAGAAATTTGTTCAGTGCTTTACGAATGTGTTTCATAAAATAAACGTAAGATTTCGTAAATTATACTGAAAAAATGCCTTACGAAAGTCGTTTTGTTATATTTACGTATGATTCGTAAAATCTTGTTTCGTTGTGAAAAATGTGTTCGTATTATGAACGAAAGTTTCGTACATTGCACAAAAACCAAGACTACGAAAGTTTTTCGTAGCACTTTTACGAAATTTTATTTTCAGTGTATATAATTCATTTATTTGAAATTGTGAGCTTATACACATAATTATTTTATAGATTGGATAATTATCCAGTTATAACTGTAGAATGTATTTGTATAAGAACTTGAGAAAGGGGTTGTTGCATATTACTAATTATTGTATGTGTAATAATATAAACTCGGTATAATGTTTCGGAACGCGTCCTTATAATTGACATGTATGAATCAGCATATTTTAAGTATGTATGTATGTATAAAGATTAAGAAAGAGGCCGAATAAAGACATTCCATTTTCTCCGCTCAACTCATGAAGACTAACTAAGACTAACTTTCAATTGTAAAGGGCAAGAAGAAATCTCTTATTCCTGATAATACGAAAATTTTAAACGTTCCATATTTAAATTGCGGGCCACTTGTATCAACTCGCGTCAGCACACGTTTAGTACATTCAAGGATTTTATTCGCGAAAATCGAATGAAAATGCTGCCGAAAACTTCAAAATGCATCTTGTCGTTCAATGTTACTATAACTATAAAGACAAAAGTTGTGTGAGTTAAAAACTCGAAAGGAGAAAATAGTCAAAGATTCAAAGTAGAAATGTTTTTAAATAATGAAACTGGTACATAGATAACACTATCCACAAGAATGGCGACCGCGCCATTCGCGCCAACTACCGCGGGATCAGCCTTCTATACATAGATTACAAGGTCTTATCGAGCGTATTGTGTGAAAGACTGAAGCTCACCGTCAATGAACTGATTGGGCCTTATCAGTGCGGCGTTAGGCATGGAAAATCCACCATAGACCAGGTATTCACAATACACCAAATCTTGGAAAACACGCGCGAGAAAAGGATCGACATGCACCACCTATTTGTCGACCTTAAAGCAGCTTTCGACAGCACTAAAAGGAGTTGCATATACGCCGCTATGTCTGGTTTAGCGATACCACCAGCTCCGTCAGAATTGGGAAAGACCTCTCCGAGCCGTTCGCCACCAAACTTCGCCGACAGGACGACTCCCTTTCATGTGACTTCTTTAATCTGATGTTAGAGAATATAATAAGAGCTGCAGAACTGACCCGCTCAGGAACAATTTACTACAAGAGCGTGCAACTTCTGGCTTATGCCGATGACATCGCCATCATCGGTAACAAAAACCGCGAAGTCGATTTTGCCTTTTCCAAGTTGGATAAGGAAGCAAAACGAAAGGGTCTTGTGGTAAACGAGGACAAGACGAAGTATCTCCTGTCATCAAACAAACAGTCAGCACATTCGCGCCTTGGCACCCACGTCACTATTGACAGTTATAATTTCGGGAATGGGAAATGCTTGGGAAACCAGCATTAACACCGATAATGATGTTAGCAAGGAAACCCAACGCAGAATCACTCTTGCCAACAAGTGCACTTTGGACTGAGTAGGCAATTCAGGACTAAAGTCCTTTTTCGACGTACGAAAACCACACTCATAAGCCACTCATCATGCCCGTGCTGGTATATGGCGCAGAAGCATGGACAATGACAGCATCCGATGAGGCGGCACTCGCATTACAAATGTTTCAACTCAAAATGTTTGTGGTACTGAGTCCGGGATCCATTGCTTTCGCATTTTCCGATTCAAATGTACCAGTGAATCCGTCATCGTGGCCTCAGGATGAAAGTTTTTTGAAAGGTCTCAAAATTGTAACAGACATACAAGAAGTAAATAATGCAGCCGAAATATGGGTCAAATGGATGAAAGATTACAACCAACTGTTTACAAAAAAATTAGAAACAATAACAATACGTTTTGAAAATTGTAAGAGACTACCGCCCTCGTTATCCTAACTGCTCAAAGGAAAAATCCAATTGTTACCTAAATAAGCAAATTGGACATTTAAGCAAGACCTCTTGTATTGGCGTAAACTCGCAAAAATTTATTCTTAACTTAATACGAAAAAATATTTCAAGTAAAAATATTTGCTTTTTAACAACTTACAACTTTTATCACTATCGGTTTGTTTTTAAATAAAAAACTATTAACAACATTAATAATTAAAATAAGAGATTTAATTCAAACTTTAGGGGCGGTCGGCACGCCTAAATTTTCTCCGATAGACCTATAATTTTGGATAACACATTTTTTCATGAATAATTACCAATCTAGGGGGTACGATCTAACAAAATCCGATAATTTTAAATAAGGGCCACCCTAATGTACATACTTCCATCCACTGTTTCCAAAGCTAGTTGTTTACTAAAGTATAACCAATATTATTTTGCAAATATTTAAACACATACAAACACAAGAACACATTTTTCACGCATTTTTGTATGTACAAGTATACACAAACGTACATATGAATGCATACAGATATACGTATATTTTCGCTCTTAAAGGAAACCGTAAAATACAAACTTTGAAACATTGGGATAAACTATTGTGGTCTGTTCGGAATTGTCTTTATGTTGATGCTACTTCTCAGTCAATTTGGTAAACAGTACCTGCATTGTAATTGTTTTGTTTTCTTAAACCACTGAATTCTTTTATTTCATATACAATTTAAATATTACCAGTAACAATACATAGATGAGTATGCGGCACGTATGCACATATCGTCACCTGAAATGCAAAAAGAAGTAACAAACATCATCGTTTAAATGCAAAGACTCATATCCAATAAAAAATTCAAAATTCACTTTTTGATTTATATGATGCATTTCATCGAATTACAACTCCCCACATCATTTTATAAAAAAATTAAAATATTAGTCACGACTTTTTCCAATTCATTTACTATGTTGTTACGTCTTTTTGCATTTCAGGTGACGATATGTATGTATGAATAACGAAATTCCGTTCGTATAGATAGTGAAACTTTCAACTCCCAGAGGAAATGTTAACATATAAAAAGTGTTATGCTCAACAATGTTATTTTGAGAAAATTTTCGTAACACACTTTTCCGTCAGTCAGTTTTTGTACATGTGTGGACAGCATATAAAACCCATGCATGGCTGTGTGTGTTTTTGCATTGACAGCCACGTCGCAATCAACTGCACTCGACGCATGCAATTGTCAGTTATCCTTTGAAAGTTTAAGTACATCGGGCGATTCTCTTATAGCCACAAAACCACATAAGTACCAACATATGTATGTATGAGAGTACACGTGTGAGCATTTCAACTGGCTAAAATGCATCCGCATTCTTTAATTCGTACTAACAGTATAGAAACAAATAGAGGCAGCACAATCACCATTTGTAGTTGATATGTTTATACTAGGGATGTGCCTGGTATCCGGTAGTTGTCCGAAATCCGGCTTATCCGGCCGTTTTTATGTTATCCGACTATCCAGACGGATACTAATTAATATCCCGCCGGATTTCCGGATTTCGATTATAGAAGATTCAATTTAAAAATCTAGTTCAGAAATTTATTTATTTTTTTTTGTATTTTTATAATCCAATTTAGATACCATTAGTGTTTAAAGTTAACAATTTAAAATTTTTTCATTATGAAACAGCATTTCCGAATTATCAGGCAAATATCTATTTCTATTTTCAACATAAATGCTACCCGATGCACAGTTTCTGAGTTCACTGAAGAAAGTGTTGCGCAGAGATACTTCATTGCCAGTATAAACAAATTTCGAAATTCTTTGCGATTATGCTTCCACCAAATTAAAGGATCTTCTTGTCTGGGTATAAGGGGTAGCTGTAAATATTTCTCCATTCCTAAATCGCTGCGTTTTTTCTTGTACGGTCGCTGCCTTGTCTACCCATCGTTCCACAAACTACTACACAAACTGGAATTAGCATCAAAGCCTTTGGCGATTTCCTCAAAGCATTGCCAAATATCCTGGTGAGCTCCCTCTTCAATTGAAGCTTCACCCAGTTTTTACCTTTAGTGATGTCAGAAACAAAACGTGTTTTGAAAATTGGATCTAAAAATATTGCAACAACGGGACGATACGTGAAGCGGACGATATGTAAGCATGCATAATAGTACGATTTTCATCTTATTTTTTAATAAAAATACATTAACTACGCGTTTTTGCTTAGTGGAGTTCATTGTTCATTATCTTTTATCTTTGACGTTTCGCCTCTATTTACCGAAAATAATCTATAAACCACGGTTGCATATGGAAAAGTTTTATTTTTAATACAGGATTATTTTGTAACTTGGATTTTAGGGGAGAATTCGTGTACTCTTAATTGCGAATTGGATAGTTCAGCTCGAAAAAGCAGATAATATGGTCATAAGAATGTCGCTAAACAAAAACACCAAATGTAACAATATTGTGAAATTTATTAAGGCAACAGTCTATCGGATATCCTATCGAATATCCGAATCCGACTTTTATACAGCTAGATAGCACATAAATTACGTAAGTCACGTACATATATAAATATTTCGTTTAAAATGCCAGATTTCCTGCAAATACACTGGAATTTACAAAAGGAATTTCACTACTAAATGCCTACTTTATGTACTTTTCTACTACCATTTTCGCACCAAGGGATTTCATTCTTCCCCTTTCTCCGCCCTTCGTAAACGCAACCTTTTGTAAGGTAGTGTCAGGTCCAAAAATATGTTTACCTGAGTTTAGATAAGAATCGTGAGAATCCAGGGTGGTCTCCAAATGAGAGATCATCGTGATATCTTTGTAATACTTCCAGTGTTTTGTGTGACAGAAGCGATTTCGATATTTCTGTGGCCACAAGGCATAACAGCACAGGTGTGTTTTTGCGTTTCGCAGGAGAGCATTTTAAAGTTTTAAAGGGAATTGTGAAAAAAGTTTTCAAGCAAATCGCACCAATTTTTTTGTAAATATCTCAGGTAATATTAAACCTATAATATGCTTCTGAGTAATTCCCGTAAATGCCGATTACTTTTGAGATACGATTCAAAAGTAACCCATGCCCTTTTTCCTACAGCAAATTTGCTTAAAGGAACAACTTAACTCGACTTATGATATTCTCCAATGTAATCGCTCACATCTTCTGTTGACTTAAGTCGAGTTTTGCTGTTACGTCGTAAGGTTAAACGGAATGTGTTAAATAACTCGAGTTGTGGTGTTTTTCCAAATTGTAAATAAAAACTAGCATTTGTTTATGTATTACCATCTGGTGCATTATATGTACGTATTGATATTAAAAAGCTTTATTAATATTCATTTATTAGAATTTAAATGTAAAAACAAATTAAAATGTTGGAATTTCATTGAATAAGTAAATAAATATAAGTGTAATATGAGTCAATATCACTTACTATGACACATTAATTTATTGAGAGATATCGTTTTCAATGTTTTCACCCAGATCTTCAATGGCAGATACTTGGACAATATCTGGATCCATATTTCGAATGTTTCCAGAGTTTAGATTTATGCAAAAGCTATGGAACATTGGGTCGATTAAATCTAAAACACTCAACAAGTCTTCCCTTTTTCCTTAGATATAACAGGAGTTGTTGTAATTTTATCTAATCCCCGATTGTTAAAGAACACACACCACGTTTCACGACATTAAGTATCTTAAATGGGAGTACATCATCCAGAGCATTTTTGTACTTAACAGAGCCAAAATGATTTTTTGTATAGCGGAGCCACTTCACAGCAGACCAAACAAATTTTTCACCGTCTTCATTAACTTTTCTTCAATTTAATTTATTTTTATGAAGTGAACCAATTTGTTTTCCATTTCAATCACTCCAAAATATATATTTTTGGAGTCAACGGAGAGGACAAATTGATACCAATCACGTGGATGATGGATTTTCATTGTAGTTCTCTTTTTCTTTCGCTCAATAAGGGCGTGAGCGACATCACACTCCGTATGTGTATGTCCTGCCTCAAGGAACTTATGCTCTATCATTTTAATGCTATGATTGCTCTTTAGCAGAGGTGGGCACTAACTCTGCTAACTCTCTGCCCATGCCTGCTCTTTAGGAATGTTATAAACTTAGAGCTCAGAAAAATGAGCTCTTATTTTGGCCAACACACGAATCACTATAAAATATAACAGTATCTATTGATAAGGCACTCAAATGTTGAAATAAACATGAAGAGATTTCGTTAGCACCCCGCTGAGCTATTCCTTCATGCCACATGTAGCAAAAGGCCTTTATTTGTTTCACAGTCATAGATGGTTAGATTATAAGTATTCAATTGACTTTTATAGTAGCAAACCGAAATCGTCAAGTAAGGAGTTTTCCAATACTTGCTGTAAATCAAATTTATACGTTTTAATATTTTTGTGCGTTCTAGCCAAATCTTTGTCGAAATTCGAATGCTATATCTGCGTCTGTGTGACGTAACGCCTGTTTTTCTTTAATTGTTATATATTCGGGCCCATTTTTATAAGCTTTTATTTAACTTGGACATCCCGCGGAAATCGCGGAAATTTCCAATCGATTTTAAACTGACTTCCCGACAAGTTAGTTAGTTAGTTCCAATCACGATGACAATGCAATTTAAAATATAAATGAATTCCTTATATGGTCCAGGGGTCCTGATTCAAAGGCGGTCAAAAAATAGTAAGATTTATGGCTAACAGAGCGTAATTTGCCAAAGAACGTAAAACCACTATAAAATTTTTAAAGCTGCCGGCGCGCCGCGGTGCTAGTGAAGCAAAACTATTTGTGGCAAATTCTAGATATCAACCTAGTCTAGATATGAACCTCGTTGTAGGCATCACATCAAGGAGATACAATTAGAAGACTCCAGACGTCGCCCGCCAGAAGACGCTAAATATTGCGCCTAAATATATGCACCATACGCTACAGCGGAAATGGACGACATGCCATTTATTTAAATGAAATTAACTGCTGCTATATGTACCCTGTGTCGGCCGCTGTGGTGTAGTGGTAAGCAGTGCGCGCTTCCACTCCGCAGCACCTGGGTTCAAACCCTGGTCAAAGCAACATCGCAAAAAATATAGAAAAAAGGTTTTTTTCTTAACAGCGGTCGTCCCTCGGCAGGCAATGGCAAACCTCCGAGTGTATTTCTGCCATGAAAAACAGCTTCTCATAAAAAAATACAATCGCCGTTCGGAGTCGGCGTAAAACTGTAGGTCCCTCCGCTTTGTGTGACAACATCAAGGCGCACGCCACAAACCGGAGGAGAAGCTCGGCCAAACACTAACATATGTGTAAGCGCCAATCTATTATTATTATTATATGTACATATGTATGTTTATACAAAACGTAAGCGAACAACATTTTGCTTGCATAGTCTTCTGTTCTCTTTCATTGCAAGTTGAATTATTAACCGACTTCCAAAAAAGGAGGAGGTTATCAGTTCGTCGGAATATTTTTTTTTTTTTATGTATGTTACCGCATAACTTTGGACCACGTCAACCGATTTCGATAATTCTTTGCATCGGAAAGGTAGTGTCTCAGAGGTGGTCCCGTACTAATCTGGTTAAGATCCGATCAGCGGATCATGAGATATATACATATATTTTTTTTTTTTATATGAGAGTTGAAGTCGGTTTTTTTTTGCTAAAAATTACTTGTTTTAACAACACTTTTTAATATACAACGCTTTTATAAATGGACTAAAAATTAGAAAATAAAATAATGAAAAAAAATATTTTTTAAAAATAAGCTTTTATTTAAATGTACAATCAAAGGAATAAAGTAAAGTAGTGTAACAAAAGATTGTTTAGCAAGAAAATTTTGTCAAAACTGCACTAAAATGAATGAAATAAAATAAGCTAAGGTCTCATTAATGTTACTAAAAACCATTTAGTGAAAGGAGTTATTCAAACTCTAATGAATATTACTAACAATTTGTACTAATTTACTTCGTTTTTAAAAAAGCTTGTCGGCGAGTTCAGCGTACATGCATAGATAATTGGTTAGGTATGTATATGTACATATGTGTGCAGATATTTAAATGCCGGTGTGCTAGTTGGAGCTACAACATCTTTGCGGTACAGGTTATACATTTTTGCTATAGACAAATCGCAGCTTAAATATTTTGCACTGGAGTCACGTCGACAATAATGACTCTCGTAGGCAGGGAAACTTTTAATGTGCTGTTTTATGGTTTCAATTTCGGATTCGGATTTTGTCGATCAATGGGGATTTTGGATTCATTGAATTGGTTGGATTGAATTCAGCTTCTTTTCAATCCCCGTCTTTAAAAAAACTGTTCGTTTCACCGAAGCACCTTAAAAAACATCCTTTGCAAACATTTACTTTGTCGCTATCAATATTCACATAGTAATAATTCGAGATTCGTCGATTCTTTGATCTGATTGACGTCGATTAAGCATAGGTAACACTGCGCTGCGCAGCGCAATTGCGTTAACACCGTAGCCGGAGTTGCTGCGCCAACACCAGTATATGGAAAGCGCCAGCGCCATTAATACCAAGCAACACATGAATCACTTACACAATTCGCCTTAACTCATTGAAAATTTACACGTACTTTGGTTTTGCTTTTGAGTGTTGAGAACGCAAATTTAAAGCTTTTACTCAAGAATGATGAGAATATCGTGGCATTTACAACATTCCTAGCAATTACATTCGGGTGGCGGTACAAGCATTGCTCAGCGCCGAAAATTATAGAAATAATAGATATGACACCACTGTATGGTGCACTACACTGTATGACGATGGGTACTGTGGTGACACTCAGATGGCGCCGTGTTCAATTCAGTACACTGCGCTGTTGCGCTGAGTTAGTACGCTGACACCACAGGTGGCGCTGGCGGTATTGAGCTAGCGCCAAAAAAATTGCGCTATTACCCATGGCTAACGTCGATAATTTTCGCGTAAGCTTCTCGCCAATTTCAATAAGTCCACAAATAAAAAGTAGTCTCGCTTGATACGTCCCCTTCTTCCAATATTCTTCAAAAAGCAGCTTTTGTTTTTCAAACGGTAATATAAGAGAGCATTTCTTTCGGAAACTTCCCAGAGCTATACATTTCCTACCAGCAATTTTTTTCCCCTTTTTTATACGCGAGCGCACTTGTGAACAAGGGGATTATAACTTTGTTCACATAACGGTTGTTTGTAACAGGCAAAACGAATCGAGATAGATATAGACAATTGTATACATAAATGATCAGGATGAAAAGAGAAATCGATTAAGCGATGACTGTATGTCCGTCCGTCTATCCGCCCGTCTGTGCACACGATAACTCGAGTAAAAATTAATATATCTTAACGAAACTTGGTACGTGTACTTCTTTCGGGCGTAGGACGGACGGTATTGAAAATGGGAAAAATCGGACAATAACCACGCCTACCTCCCATATAACGGTACTTTTCAGAAATACGAAACCTGCGATATTTTAGTAACTACTGAAGATTATTCACTCAAAATTGATATTTACAATAATTTTTAGGCGAAAAATAAGAATATTATAAATTTTTGAAAAATGGGCGTAGCCACGCCCACTTATGGTTACATTTGTATATCTTGGCAACCGCTGCAGCGATTTCTTCCAAACTTGGCACAGTTATTGGCCATTGCCTACATGATACCAAATGGCCGAAATTTTTTAAAATCGGTAAATTGGAGAAATACGAAATCTTCGATAAATCAGTAAAAATTAAAGCTAATTTATTCAAAATTGATGCTTGCAACAATCCTTTACCAAGAAATACGCTTATGATAAAATTTTGGAAAATGGGCGTGGCACCGCCCACTTATGATCACATATATATATATATCGATAACCGTTCAGCCAATTTGTACCAAACTCGGTATTTTTATTGTGCTTGCCACACAAAAGCAAAACGTTGAAAATTATTGAAATCGGACTAAAATTACGGCCGCTTTTCATATAACGGTAAATTTCAGATATACTTGAAACTGCAATATTTCGAAATTTAAGGACGCTAATTTACTCAAAATTGATACACCCCAGCTAACCATCTAGCGGTAGGTTTCGGAAAGGTGAAAAAACATTTATTTAATATTTGCGCCGGATATTTAATGTTCGGCTCCGCCCGAACTTAGACTTTCTTACTTGTTGTTATGTATGATTTACTCGAATTTCGGTTGCATTGTTGCTCTTTTATAGTATGCTTAGCAATAGGTTTACTCGAATTTTGATCACTTTCCTCAATGTATTCAGTTTCAATCTGTAACTCTGATTCCGTGATAAAACTCAAAACAATATAGTCTGGATCTTTGATAGAGTCGTCACTGCTGAACTCAGCTTCAAATAATTGAGGTGTTGTGGTTTGAATTTGGGTTAAGTTTGATTTTCCCAGCTTGTATAAATTCTCAAATGAAAGATACTTAAATCCACTATCAGCGTTACATTTTGTCTCTTGAGATACTAAAGGATCATGGAACGTATTGATGAAAAAATCATCGCCTATTGCTGGTCGTCTCATCTGAAAACGTTTTTTCTCTAAATTTTTTGCTAGTTTAACTTACCTTTTTCCGCCATTTGCTAGCTTTTTCAATTTAAATATAGTGTGGAATAAAAACACTACTCTATGAATTTTGGGGGCTAGCAGTTGGTATAATCAATCAAGTCAAGTTATATTTTTCACTATAAACTTACTGTTTTGGAATAATAGCAAATCTCTTGTTATGTTTCCAAATGATAAAAATCATATTATGGAACATAGACATAAGTTAAGTTATTTAATTCGTTAGAATAAAGAATAACTTGGCACAAGAACACAAGTATACTTGTGCAAAAAATCAAGCAATAAACCTATTATGGAATAAAAGCACAAGTCAGATATGCTATTATTCTGCACACAAAAATCGCACAACCAACCTATCCGCTTGCTAAACTTGAACTGAGCATAAAAACACAAGTGAAGTGAGAATGAACCGTTATCCACGAACCATAAATTTGAGATGTGCTATTTTTCTATCCTTAATATTTAGTTAGCCCTTCAACCAAATTCCGTAAAATTTTGACACAATATGAAATCGGGTACGGAGATTCCAAATATTATATTAACTCGATTTCGACATAACTCGAGTTGTGCGGTTTAGCCTTGTGACCACAGAATTTTAAATTCCTTAATGTCGACATATCTAAAAAAGTTACCATTGATCGCGATCTTTATATTTTTCAAGTCTGGGAAACAATTGCGCGAGTTCTATCTTACCACAAGGAATACAATTTTTAACATTTATTTCAAATATTTGCTCTTTTTCATAAAATGCGGCTAAATGCGAGGGCTGTGTTGATTTTTTAATATTTTTATTTCCGCTCATAAGTTCAATGCATGGTAACTTTTTCACCTTATATGTCCTAATTATGTTGCACACTTGTTGTTTTAGGCCATATTTTTTAGTTATTGTACTATTCTTGGTATGAAAATTCGTATTTTTGCATAATGGAAGAATTTTCTTTTTTAAGTCGTTTAATTTTTCAAAATCAATGCGAGATAAAGCGTCTGCGCCAATGTGATATTTTCCTTTAATATATTGGATCTCCTCAAGGTCAAGCCTGATTCTTGTGAGTCGGAGGAAGGGTTCTTCATGGTAAGATTCATTTTTCTGTGCGTTTGCGTCCTAAGAAAATGGCTTGTGATTAGACAAATTTACCATTGTCCGCATCTCTGAATTTTGATTCAAAAAGCAAATCATTCGGATTCGAATACTTGACTTTATGTATTTGCAGGACCGGATTTAAGCGCAGGCTACAGCTAGCCGCTAAATTTAAACGTAGACACAGCCGCTAAATTTAAACGTAAACGTAAACGGTATGGATAAGAGCACATCCAAGTCAAAAACGAAAGCACACACTAAAAAAAATATCTATAACAAAATCGATAAAAATATTGATGACAAAATCGAAAATAATATCGATAGCAAAATGGATAACAAAATCAATTGAATTATCGATAACAAAATCGATAAAAATATCGATAACAAAATTCATAAAAAATATCGTTTATTTATGGATAATTTCCCAAAATATCGATAACAAAATCGATAAAAAAACGATGAAATATCGATTATAATATCGATAAGTCCCGATAATCTCGAAAATCTCTAAAATCCCGAAGCAGTGCCCAGATTGAGTCTATGTGTCTCTATCTATATCTTTTTCTCTATAATTACCATTATTTTGATCTTTCTTTCTCTATCTCCATCTTTACTTTTATCGGTATCCTCATCCTCATCTTTTTCTTTATATGTATTTATCTTTATTTTTATGTTTATGTTTATCATACTCTTCACCTACATATTCACCTTCACCTTTGCCCTTATATAACTAAAGTATTTAAAGTTACCTAGGTCTTCATTTTTGCGTTTATCTTTAAGCATCTTTGTTTTTGTTTCTATTTTTACCTTTGCCTTTATCCTCTTCTTTATCTATGTACGTACTCGCCTTTACTTTAATTCTTGTATTGTTCTTTTTCTAAGTGTTATTCTTTAACATTTTATTAGCAAGTTTTTGTTAAATTATCACCATGTGCATTAGGGCGGGTCAATTTTTTTTTTCGACATCGTTCCTAGCATATTCGGATTCTACATAAAATTCTAAGAAAAAAGCCCTATAGACCATAGCCCTAAAATCAATTTCGAGCCTGCGCAATTTTAAAAGAAAATATCTTTAATTAATACTAAGTCCATAATCAGATTAATATTTACTAAAGAGTTAGGAATTTTTTTTTTTTTAATAAAGAGTTGTGCTCCGGAGTTTTGTGATATGGAAAATTCATTTCTGATATCTTTTTTTTATTTAAAGAACCGCAATATGGCGCTTCAAATCAAATCTACTATATATTTGTGGAAGAATGTATGTATGTATGTGCCAGGTTGCAGCCTAAACGGATGGACAGAATTGAATAAAATTTTGCCAAAGTATTGCCATGACTCCTGGACCTATAATAGGGTAAAAAATTGGAACTCGCCAAGGGGGGAGGGGGATGGAGGATACCTCCCATAGTGAAAATTTTTAATCAACTCTAACTTCGGAATTATAGTCACATGAACTCGAAATTTGAAATGCACAGATACCTATGGTAGGTGCTTATGGAAAAATATATGTATATAAATGAGTTTGTAAAAAGGGGCGTGGCACATCTCATAGGTGTGGAATCTTTTATCAGCTATAACAGCAGGCAGTATTAGTGATCTCAATGTATTGTATTTTGAAGATTTGTTATAATTGATCAAAGTGAAATTCAGATAAATTATAGATGATATGAAGTTGACCGGGTCATCTTCTAGTCTTTAATATATACTAAGTTAATATATGGATTAATATTTACTAAAGTGTTACGAACGTTATTTTTTTAATACAATAAGAAAAAAATAACTATAATTTAAAGGAGTGACACACAATGGCTAGAGACGTCGCATGTGTGTATTCTTTCATATACATATATATGGGCCGTTCTTACCGTTATATATTTTTCATCTACTCGCTTATTCCTTATCGAAAATTTTAAATAAAATTAATTAAAATTAACAAGTTTTAACCGCTGATACAGTACAGGCAGCAGTTTAAAACGGGGAACTGGGTAAACTTAATAAAGAAAAAATATTCTCTGGTTAAATTAATAAGCCTGCCCGGATAACACAAAATCCTAAGCTTGATAAAAATTTGGTGTTATACAAGTTTTATAAAGCTCTACTTGTATTTAGGAAAAATGCCGAAAAAAATTATAAAATTTATGATTGATTGATAAAAATAGAGAGGGAGTTATGGCTATGACAATAGAAAGTAGAAAAAAGATACCTCTTGTTGAAAGCGAAAAGGATCTAAAACCAAAAAAAAATATAAATACATTGTTAATCATAACAAAATGTATGATTCGAAAAATAATTTTGAAATATTGTAAATTTTTTTTTTTAGTTTTTTAAAGCTAAATTTCATTTACTTACAGTAACGAACAAAAGTATTGGCACAGTAAATTTTACGCAATATAGGCAAAGTATTTTTTAGAAGAATTCCAAGTATGCAGTTTAGTAATCCATTCCGTTTTAGTTTATCAAAGTGCAAGTTTGAAGTTGCTTGAAAATCTGAATATAAAATTGCAAACTAGTATGCAGATTTATTGGAATTCCTGAGTTTTGCACAAAGTTTACACATTTGATTTTTATGTGTTTTGGTATAGTATGAAATATGTTTTTATAAAAAATTATCGGAAATAAATTAAACACTTTGCATATATGTAATGCGAAAATTTACTGTGCCAAAACTTTTGTTTGACGCTGTACATATAAAAAAAATACATACAGTAACTTCTCCCGTTAAAATAGTAAAAAATATGTAATTTGCTTTGTAGTGCAATCCTGCGGTTCTTTAAATAAAAAATAGATATAAGAAATTAATTTTTCGTATCAATAAACTCCCAAGCACAGGTTTGTATTAAAAAAAAATATAGCCGTAACACTTTTTTAAATATTAATCTGCATATTTTATTAATTCGTCGGAATATTTTTTTTATGTATGTTACCGGATAACTTTGGACTACGTTATCCGTTTTCTACAATTCTTTTTTAAAGGAAAGGTGGTTCCTCAGAGGTAGTCTCCTGCTAACTGAATGTAGATCCGATAATTGGGTCATAAAGAAAATAACGGTACTCTTAAATTTGTATATGAGAATTGAAGTCGGGTTTTTTTTTTGTTTAAAATTTACACCAGTGTCCACAGCTTCTATAAAAGAGTCGTAGGCCATATTTTTTTGTTAGTTCAATTGTGGAACATTTGTATGAACTGCTTCGGCTAATACTTCGGCTTTTGTTTTTTTTTTATATCGAGGCTAAGTGCATTGTTCGATGGGGTGATATCATTGCTAAACACGATAGTACTTTGTTTGCCATCAATTAACACTAACTTGACGGAGTTACAGTATTATACATTGATGCGAGCCTCAAAAGCTTTGAATAGTAATTGCGAGTATGGCTTTTAGTTTTTACCGCTCAGGTAGGTGACAGGCCTATAGAAAATATTTCTTAATCAATAATTTTTCAAATACTTTTCGTTTGACACCTACATATATTATTATACATACTTTATCTTATTAACTTTATTGAATTAAATTTTCGAAATTGGTGGCTACTCGACTCAAAAATATTTTCAGTAGTAAGCCTTCTTAAACCTTTTTAATTTGATACCCATATTGCAATATTTAATTTATCTTACCAATTTAATTTAATTTAATTTTGAAACAGGTGGCAACCCCCTCAAAAATATTTTCGCCTGTAAGCCTTCATAACCTCTTTCTTTTGACACCCATTTGCAATATCTAATTTATGTCATTAATTTACTTATACTGAACGTATAAAATTGAATGCAAAATATAACCATGATGCAATAATACAAGGTGGTGTCAGTTGTGACAGCTGGATTTGACACTGCCTTAGCTCAGTAGAATAAGAAGAAAAACGGGAAGGAATTAATCCCCATTTGGGGGAAAAATATAAAATTTCATATTTTCTTCTCACCAAAATTTGCTTTTTTATAGTATATTCGTAATGAAATGAAATAAAATAAGAGAAAATACCTTTCTGAGAAAACACAATGTGTATACTAAGAAAAGATAAAAAAAATTCAACTATATTATTAGGCAAAGAATTGTTAAAGAAGTAACACTGTTTCGCCTAAGGCAGTCAATATGGCGGAATTAGAGCGAGAAGTTGCCACCCGATAACACCTTGTATTATTGCATCATGAAATATAACCATAAAATTTAGTTAAGCTACACTTAACAGCAAAAGCCTGCGTACACGGTTTCTTTGTTAAATAAGTATTCACAATATATTGCAACTTAAAATCTGTAATTTAAAAAAAAAAAATTGGTCATGATAAAAACAAAATCATATAGACCGCGTTTTCAAACTTTATACAAAACAAAGGAAAATTTAACGACTTTTCATAAAAATGTTCGACCTTTTAATCAGATAAGAAAAATAATAATAAACAAAAGTGACAAGCAATCTCACTTTGAAATGGGGGTGCTGTTGATATGACCATACTGTACATACGTATATTTACGGAGCACCTGAAATGTGTAGTTATGCAGTAATGTTTTTTTTTTTTTAATTTACAATGTTTTTCATTCAAAATATTTTTCATTAAGTTTTTATTTCACTATGTCTCGTATTCCATAAACCATTTAAATTCAAATTCCTAAATGTGCTGCAAACTTCATAGAACTCTAAAACTTTCTTAAAATTTCAAACTTCTTAGTCGGAGTTTTTTTACAAATATTTCGAGTGTTCAGTTTTGTAGCCCATACAATTTTACTGTAGTAAAGTGTAAGCTTGTATCTTAAACGAAAATGTTTAAATTGAATAAATTATACTAAAATTCAATGGGCTATAGAACAGCATACTTATAACTCCAGTGGCGGACCCAGGTAGGGGAAATTGGGGAAATTTCCACACCCCCCCCCCCCCCACGTCGATTTTTTAGAATTTCTTTCGCCAAAGGTGTTGCGGTTTTCTTCCATATACAAATAAATTGAGTTTATTCATTATATGGAAGCCAATGCGACAAAAAAAA
>NW_023459971.1:41809-44984 GCF_013731165.1 Rhagoletis pomonella | reverse complement strand
GTTATAGGATATGGCATACATTGCAACTCGACTCAAAACGGGTTTTAGGAGTATAATCAAACTTGTACATATGTATATTAAATATTCTTTAAATCATAGCTTCCCGATGATCTGCCTTTTGAAGAGCTTTTAAAAACATCTTCCTTTTTATATGACAAATATTCATTGACTGTAATTGAGAAACATGTTGAAGAACTAATTAGAAGAGAGTAAGTTGTTTTAATTAGTCTGCATTAGAATCATCTAATTTACTTTTTTCATTATAGAAAACTTCAAAGGCAGTTGGAAGAAAAACGCATTCAAGAGCGAAGAAAGCAACTTGCTCGCAATGCTCGCGCCGGTAATAACGCATTTGCTCGTTGGTTACCGCAAGTTCTCACTCCAAAGTCAATGATAGTAACAACAGCATTCTCAATTCTTGTTGGAATTTGCGCATACTACTACAAAAACCAGTATCTATCGGCAGGAGTTAGTTGAGTAAGTATTTACATGCAGCAAAGCAAAAATCATGCACTGCGGCATGCTCCTGCCCCAATTTGGAACTGGATGATCGGCTTTTCTTTTTAATAAATGCATACAAAATGTATTTATAAGTAATTTTAATCACTCATAGGCAAGGTTGGAAAAATACGTTCACTATATTATACTATAAGTTTCTTATTGCTCTTCTTAGCTGGTACATTAAGGATATTTTTATTATTTTTTGGTTTAATTGTAGTTCACTTATGTGTATTGATTGATAAGAATATTGTTATATATATTATATTTGTTATGCAAGAGTGGTGATTAAGAGCGTAAACATAAAATTACATAGCATAGAGCTTCTTAGCAGCTATGCCCATGCACATTCATTACCAGATATATTCGTATGAACCCGATGTATTTATATAACACAAACATATTGCAATGTAAATTTTAATCGAAATTAATGCGCATAGAATAAATTAGAAGGAAATGTTAATATTTCAAAAAACATTTGTATTTCGCTATTTGGAAATGGAAAATAGTGCTTTTTTATTCGCTCAAGGTAAGTACGAATGTTTATATAAACCTACTTAGTGTTATCTATATAAAAGCAGCTATTTACAAATTGCACACCCCCTGAAATAGAGGCTCAACTAAAAAACGAAAAAAAAAAATTAGCCAGATTTTTTTGGCATACATCAAATTGTGGCATTTATCTCCATTTTATACACCTATTGTGCGTCATATTTTATGTACGCTCATATTCTTGGACCACTATAGATACATTTCTTCGTATAATTTGTTTCGAATCTGTACGATCTTCGGATCTGACTTTTAAATTGTGTCTCTTTTGAAAAGGGGGCGTAATATGTAAAGTCAACATAAACAGTTGGAATTTTCACAATTCTAGTCATGACCTTATTGTGACTGTTAAATGTCCGACATTTTTGTTAGTTGTCCTTGACGATTTATACATTCGATCCCTTCAATTGCTTCGTTCAGGTGACTTGCGAGAGTTGGATTTTGGAACGGTTTGTGCACTGATACTTTCGGTGTTATCTTCTCGCACTCTTAAAATGCACAAATGACACTTGGAAGTGCAAAAATCGCAGGATATTAGAAATCTGCCTAACAAATTTTATTTTTCTCTGTGGCTAAAGATAATTCTAAAGTAGCAATAAATTCATTCAATTTGCCTGGATCCATTTCAAAGCTCAATTTACTTAGTTTACCATTTGCATCACAACAGTGGAAATATATTCGGACCAATTCCCGAAAATTTTGCGCGAAGCTACTGTCACCGAGTACAACACGTGCGTCGTAGTCAAATGACAATACCAATGGATGATCTTGAGCATTATGCAGCTGCATCATATACTTTCCAATTTCTGATTTACGCGCCTCGTATACAGCTGGTACCAATCGCTGGAATTCGGGACTTAAATTGTTAAATTCATAAAGCAATTCCGCTTCTGTGGCATTCTCATTCTCGTAGTGAGATCTGTAGACTCGGGCAATCTTGCGCGTCAGCAACATGAAATCGTGGACATTTTGGAATCCGTACTTGTGACAATGTTTCTCCATTTGGTGCTCGTCACTATTACCAAGGAGTACATCTATCGAGTAGTTCAGAATCTAGCAAGAAGTGTTAATCCAATACGATTTCTGCTTTTGAGAGTAACATACATACCTCATAAAGAATTTCTTTATTATCGATATTTAATAAAAGTGGACAGCCTAGAAATGTATAACCAAGTGACATATTTCTAGTATGCTTTAATGATTAAAACTGCTGATATAAAAAATATAATTATTTATTAAAAAATTGTTAATCTTTATTTATCAACAGAAGTGGTGTCAATGCCATCTGATTTTGTTTACTATACGAAAATCATGAGCCGTCTAAATGAAATTTGACGGCGTTGTTTACTAGTACAATTGTCAACGGAAGTGAATTCTTCAAGGAGCCAAATGCAAAATAAAGGTGCGGTTAAACGTGGCAACGCAAGCGCTTTTCTATGCATTTCGCTGTCAAAATTTGAAATCGGAAGTCCACTTTCTCGTGCAAACAGCCAGAAAGTCCTTTTTGCAGATTTGCAAAACTACCACTTTCGGAAATAAAGATTGCAAGGTGTAACTACAACTGCAACTGCGCAAATCGCTTTCGAGAAATAATTTCAACTCGTGCCGCACTAACAATTTTAATTTTTGCTGTAAGTGCTGTCAAACCAATCGAGTGTTACTGTGTGACGCGCTTTTTGCCGAATTTCTATAAGATTATCAAAATGATGCATCACATTTAAATAAATACTTGTAATTATTGTATTCTCCTGATGTGAACAATATAAATATTAGCTGCGTTTGGTTTTACACGCATATACATCTACGCTTAACTTGTAAAAAAAACTATAACTGACAATTTCCATTTCAAAACAAGTAATTTTGATTTTATCGACATTTATTCGTAAGCGCACATAAAGTTTTTTCGCGAGCTCCATACAAATTTAAGCTATTAAAGCATTAAATATTTTGTGGTTCTTTTGTTCACATTTTGTGGTATTCATCTAAACCGATAACTTTATCAAGCAGATAATCTTATAAGTTTACACACTCTGTTACACGAGTGACCCAGACTCTCTTTTCGTTTACTTACTTAAGCTGCCTTTACATGACGCGATTTTCCAGGCGATTCAACATTGCTCTGGAAAAA
>NW_023459971.1:20368-38809 GCF_013731165.1 Rhagoletis pomonella | reverse complement strand
GGTGTGAAGTCACATTATTTTGAAAATGAGAGTGTAAAAAATAATTCTGAAGAAGAAGAGGAAGAAGCGAACAAGTGGTGCGAAATAGTGATGTAAAACTAGCTTGAATTGTACCTACTCTTCAGCTTCTTAAATTTGAACGGACTTTCGGTACAATCACATTATTTTAGATACATTTGGAACGTAATAAAATATTGTTTCATATAAGTGCAAAAGTTGTTATGGTACAAATGGAACATTAGTCCACCAAGTGACAAAAATATATGCACATAGAAGTACATGTTTACTGTTAAGGCACGTGTATCTACTTTTAGGTACAACTTTTCGGCAAAAAGGTACAATGTGAATATTTAGTATTCATCACTAGTGCTCAAAAATAATAATGTGACGTCAGTGAAAGGGTGAATGCTGTCAAATCGAGAAAGAGAGGATTAGCGGCCCGCGGAAGGCGCCACCTTTGTTTCGCTGCATCGTGCTTGTTATTGTATTTGATCAGTGATCGGACTTCTACCGCATTGTGATAGATCTACGACAAGAATGATAGAATACAAGATTGCGCCGTCCTGGCCGTTGACATTTGTGTACTACTAGTAAACAAAGAATAGAGCGAAAAGAAGAAGTAGTTGAAATTGCCAAAACAGTTACACTTTACAGAGAAAAACGTGTTTTAGTTTCGCTAAATGCGAAAATATTGCATCTTTCACCTAATCTATTAGAAAATAGTTAACGTTTTAGTGCAGTCCATTGCTTTGCTATTGAGTTTGTTGCAGCAAACGTTTTAGTGCAGCAATGGCTTTGCAATTAACCGCCCTATTCCCTATAATTTTTGTTATTGTTCTGTTAACACCACCTTGTATAAATTCGCCTTGAAAGAAACATTTCTGGAACGGCTTTGCCGCGCCCTTTGTATGTACACAAAATGCAGCGATTCGTCGCAGCGCTACACTTGAATCTACGCATATTGCATCTTGACGGCTGCCTTGTTCGCTGCACCGTGGATCTACCACTTTATTGGGCATCTACAACATCTACCACTCAAGTTCTGAAATCTACCACATATTAGCGTTTTGAGTAGTTTTATTTTTGCTCAACATAATTTTCTTAATTTTAAGAGGAAAAATTGTCCAACACTAAACACTATATGGTAACGAGAATGATATAATACAAGATTCCGTATACCCGGTGTTGATGAAATTTCTCAAGTAAAAGTAAACAAAGCCGAATGGGAGAGTAAAATAAACTGTTAAATAGTAAAGGTTCTCAATAATATATTTTTCGGCAGGAAAGGTGGTGTTATTGTGTTAGATTGCAAAATATATGTGAGGGATTCACAACGGTGTCGTAATTGTCGTGTTGTCGTATGTCGTAAGCTTAAAAAGCTTAAATAAATGTTTAGAGCACTTGAAATGACAACCAACTATTTTCAAACACTGCAAAAATTCATAATATGACTTTGATGGCACTTTGCGAACCCCCGTAATATATTTTTCAGGCGTTTCAATTTTATAACATACAACAATACGACACTTAAGATACTGTTGTGAATACCCCAATGATTTATAAAAAGAATTAATAGCGAAAATGTAAAAAAACGGCGATTTTTGTGAAAGCATTTAAGTGCATCTAAAGTTTCGGAGGCGTTGTTTAATTTTACTTGAGAATTGTCAAAATCGGTAAAACCCAAGTAGCGGTTTTTGGGACGTGCACATTTGTTCGCTACATCGTGATGTGATAAAAAGAAAAGCAAGGCTGCAGAACTTCTAAAATATGTTCGAAAAATATCTTGATATGGAAAAAACTGCTTTAAAGCTCAGTTAGTCTAGACTTAATTTCCGTAACTTAACTTATTATTTTGGCCAACCTGTTATATGAGAAACTGTGTTGGCGGTTAGTTAAAACTTAACTTACCGTAAGAAACTTAAGAACCTGTAGATTTTAGGTTCTTAAGTTACAGCCTTACGGAAATCGAGAGCGGGGAGAGAATCAGGCTTGCCAGACTCGAGTTTTTGTATTTCTTAAAAATAAATGAAAGCAAACATTTTTATTTGCATGATTTTTTTTTTTGATGCGGCATTTTAGGCGGCGAACTGTTATACAACTGAAAGAGAAAATACAAAAAACAAAATATTTCCGCTCTTGGCTTAAGTTGACGTGTAGAGTAATCATTGATGGTTTCTTACGGTAAGTTAATTTAAGTTAACTGAGATTTTACACTGCGAAGGAAAAAAAAAATAACAAAACTGAACGCAATTTTTAGCAACTTCTAAATAAAATTTTTTTTTAGAGTCTAATTAAAAAGTTTGCAATTTAGGTAAAACCCTGCAGAATTTTTTTTAATTTTTGTACAAAGTTTGATCCAAAACCTGAGATCTACCACATTTTTATGAAATCTACCACATTTTTTTCCAGATTCTACACACAGAAGTTTTAAAGTCCGATCACTGTATTTGATACATAATTTCGATGCATGCTACTACTTTGCAAGGGGTGCGTGCTCTCGTACACTTCGAAATTTGGAATAGTATTTTTGCATTTCGTACAATCCGTGCATCGTGCAAGACTTCGAGAATACCCCCAATGTGTTTACATGTGTGTTTCCAAATAACATGGTTTGACTTTTGCAGCGTTTTTACTGCATTTAAAATGCAAAATTTAGCGTTTTCGAACATATATTTTCGAAGAGCGTTCATGCTATCACATTTACTAAATAAATGCACATTTACGCGAAGTTCTATGCTTATGACAAACAGCCGTTTCCAGGCGCTAATTCAGATCCGTATCTACCACGATTACTATTTCAAAATGGGGTGTCAAATTAAAGCGCTTGGCCGTTAGATGTGCAAACTGGGTTGCCACCTGTACAACAATTTAATTCAAATTATTTAATAAGCAATGCCATAATAACCGCGCCGTTCGTTCGATTTTCCCAAAACAGGTGTCAAATTACAAGGTTTGAACTCCACATATTCAAAAAGGCAGACTTGGGCACTTTTGCCCGTATGGGCTTTTTTGCCCGTACGGGCAAGCGAGCCCATTTCGCGGGCTAGATCAGGGGACAATCATGGGCAAACATGAAGGTGGCAACGGATCTTACTAATACATGTATACCAATGAGAGCCACTGCACACGCATTCTGGAGTAAAAAGGCCCACTCTCCCAAACTTAAAGAATCCCATAAGGTAGATCGTGTCTGCGTCAACCTACGTCTACGTTACGTCGTTGACTGTTTGAACTTTTACGCCACATACACTCCTCGTCATTTGAATAGCTCAACCTTTTAATCCTTAGTATTTATATTTTTAATTTTGTTTATTTAATATTCATTACATCCGATTTTAAAACTTTATACAGAGTTAAAAAAAATGTCAGCAAAGGGGTACAATAAAGTGCAAGTTTCAAGTGTCTGTAAAATAGCGGTGATTTTTGACAATTTTTTTTGGTGATGGTGCTGCGCATTTTCTCTCATACAAAGTATGCTCGACAAAATTTTTATATGGAATAAAATGCGCAGCACCGTCAATAAAAATTAAAATATTTCAAAAATCAGGGCTAGATTAGAGTCTCTTAAAACTTGCACTTTATTACACTATAATTGAATGGGCTACAAAACTGCATATCTGAAATTTTTCTAAAAATATTATTAACTTATTCACTGCAGGTCATTAGGATGGCACACTCCTATGTTGACCTTTTTTAAGAACTGTTTCCAGCTCTCAAGAAAAACGAAAAAATCATATAAAATGCTGCCCAAGAAATGGAAAAGAAATCTTCTTTTAAGTTTTAGTTTGTAACAAATTTTAAAATTGGATTTACCCGTAGAATATGCTATATTTTTACAAAAAATTTATATTAAATAACCAAAAGGAAAACTGTAAATACTAAGAATTGAAAGGGTGTGCAATTCAAATGACGAGGAGTGTATATGAGCAGATGTGGTCACTACCACAGGTAAACGCGAGCTGAAGGTCTGATTGTGTTAGTGTGCCAATTACCCCTGCAAAAAATGGGACTAATCCGGGATGACTCCGGGAGCAATCTAAAGGAGCATGCGACTAATAACACCTTTGATCTCTTTATATGGAATGAACTGATCGCTTTTGTTCGAGCATGTCCTATGAAGAGACTAATTGTTCACATTTATACCCGAACGGGTATAAAAAGCGACTAGTAACTTTAAAAAAATAAAAATAAAAATTTGCGCCAGCTGAGATTCGAACCGGGGTGCTCAGTTTTGTTAGGCGAATACTCCCTCTGTGTGCCAACGCCGCACATGAGATTTCATTGACTAAGTGCGTACATATCATTAAATAGTTAATAGTACCCGTTAGAGATGAGTTGGGGACTAATTGATCTCCAATTATACCCATAAGGGATGAGTTGAGACTAATTGACCTCCATTAGTACCCGTATGAGACTAGTTGGGACTAATTAATGCCCAATTTTACCCGATTGAGAGTAATCTCGGAGTACTCTCTTTAGAGATTAGTCGCACAATTTTTTGCAGGGACGTTTGAATGATTTTGCGTTCACTTTTTTACGCTCTCGCATGTATTCGCATGCAGTGTTGCCGCGCCGTCTCAAGAAAATGTATCCCTGACCAAGCCAAAAATGTATCCAAATGTATCAAATTTTTTTTTTTACATTACATCTCATAATTTGTAAGAAAACCTAAAATTTTCATGAAAGACATAATTTAACCCATCCTAAGGACTTGGAATACATGTGCATAAAATCAAACAATTGTAATTTCAATTTATAAAGTACATTTTTTGTGCATAAGTATTTTGCAAAGTAAATATAATAAATAGCAAGTACACTCTAAAAAGAGCATGTAAAACTACTACTGAAAAGTATCTATTTTTCAACAAGAATCTGTATAAATATACGTATAGGATGTTCAGTGTTTGATTTTGAACTTGAGATCTTTACAATATACACATAAATACACATATATAGAATGTTTAAAATTGCAAAAATTTTCAAACTACAAATACATTTCCTACTAATAATAAACATTACTTTATTTTAAACATTTTATGTGTAATTTTGCTCTTGCGACAAATTCGCTATGTAAAAGTAAACAGGCAATGATTAATTTTATTACACGGCGTGCAAATTTGCACACATTAAAAGAGGAAACTGGTTACCTTTCTCAATATACGCAAATAAACAAAATTTTTTTAGAGTGTATTTAAAGTCTTTTCAGTAAAATTCATAAAAGTTTCCTTAAATAAATCAAATTTAGTTTTTTAAACTACATTGAAATCTTCTTTCTTTTTAAATTAACAAATGAAAATATGTGATATGAAAGAGATTACTACAGAAAGAGTATAATTTACTTTATACATATATATCGTCGTTTAAAGTACAAAACCGCGTATCGCCATTTTGAAATATAAGTGTTTTTACTCTCTAGAAAATAATTTATGCAACGTCACATACGCGGTTTTGCATTATCTTGATACGCGGCTTTGCATTTTGTTGACTCGCGGTTTTGTACTTTAAACGACGATATGTATATTAAGATCTTGCTTAAAGCATCCTTTTAAGCTAATTAAAGCAATTGCGCTTATACCTATTTTGGTGAGATCTCTTCATATGTTCATTGCTTCGTTCACAAAAAATAAAATGCTTTAATTTCACGCTTAAGCAGCGATTCTTTATACGTTTAGAAAACGTAATGTTTTCTACCATCTTTAATGAAAATCGATTTTTGAACGAAGAAAACTTTAAAGGAAATATAAAATTTTGGCCTATTTAAAAAAGTATCCACATTTATACTGACCGGAAAAAATAAGTATCGCGCAAAAATTCGTCTAAAAATGTATCCAATTGGATCTCTTTAGATCCAAACGGCATCCCTGTTCGCATGTGATGCTTACGCTCTTTAAGCAGGCGCACACTCTCTGTCCATGCTTGTATACAGCGTTGCCATTTTAGCCGTTTTCCGGATAGATTTAGCCGGTTGCGACAGCAAACAGCCGGAAAAAATTCTATTTAGCCGGCAGCCGATTTGTTAGCCGTTTTGCAAAAAAAAATTAGCCGTTTTTAGCCGATTTTGCTCTTCGCCTTATTTTATTAAAATTCAAATATACAAGTTCTTATTTTTGCAAATTTAGTGGTCCAAAACCTATAAGAAATGGCTAGTCTTATCTCTGAGAAAATTTTAATGTCGGACTGTGTTATATAAAATTGAAAAACAATCAGATAGTGAGCCGATTTCAATGTTTTTTGTTTTAAGCGGGTGACCCAAATATACATAAACTGGGACGCGTCATTTTAGCAGATTAAAAAGTTACAAGTTTTGCTGAAATTTTGCAGAATTTTCATAATTTTTACACCAATGTGAAATCTTTTTGTAGTATATGTTGTTTGTTAAGTAATGAGCTACATATTCATAAAAAATAAGAAATATTAAATAAACTAAAGAAAAATAGGCAAAACTTGCTTCAATTTTGCGTCCCAGTTTATATTTGGGAGAACGTAGCGGGAATTTTCTTCATACAATTTTTGTTATGAATGTCTTAAATTTAAGTGTGAATTTTTATTCGCTACACTTAGAAAATAAAAGAGCACGAATTTCGATGTGGAGCAAAACTCTCTGGGAAGACAATACATGGTGCAAACATACTTTTTAAATTTTATAAAATAAAACTGCAGTAGTTTTCATCTTATGTGGATAATTCTTGTGACAAATACATAGTTTCGTGCTTATATTTATGTATATATATTTTTAGCAGCACCACATCTTTATCAGAAAATTCCGAGAATCCAAAAATTGGTACTGTTACAAGTTGCAGGCATCATTTTAACTCGACCTTTCCTGTCCCACGGATAATGGTACATCTTTCAGAGGTTTAAAGATATTTTGCGTCAGCGATTTGTTATCAACCTACGTACCCTGCCTCGGAAAAGCAAAAAACTTTATATTCGAACGTTTGCTCAGGTGTACCGATTTCTGGCAGTTTGGAAACGCGCAACACTTTTAATATTTTCATCGAACTTCACTAACTTCAAATTTTTTTTCTACTTTTTTAAGAAACAAAAATTTTTCTGCTAGTGAATCTGGTGGCATGATTTTAGTTAAATGTCATAAATTTGTTAAACGTGAAGTGGTCGGCAACAACAACGAATGTCAAGCTTTCACAGCTTTACGTGTTCATTTCTCAAAATATTGCCCTCCGACTAAGCAAAAGTGCCATACTCTCAGCTAATATAGCCATTTTGCGGGACAAAAAGCAACCTACTGAAAATAATCCAATATTTATAAGAAGGCAAAATTGTTTAATAGAAAAGAAAACGCAATAAGTTTGTAATTTATCTCTGTTTTTATATTTAAGTAATACAAACATGACTTCTGATGTAAAGCTTACCTACGTATAACGACAGTTTCCTTTGTTAAACAAAAATAAAGTGGTGTACAGCTTAGCTACGTATAAATAATCTTTATTAGCCAAAAAAAATTCAATGGATTTACTAGTCTTTCTAATTGTAGTTTATGTATTTAAAAAAAATTTAATTCTGGTTGAAAAATTTTAGCCGTTTTTTTTGTCCAATCTAGCCGGTCGCCCTGAAAAGTTCTGGCAACACTGCTTGTATATGAGCAAATGTTGTTGCCAACTTTGTGCCTTTCGCAATAAATTAAGTGCGTTTAGTGAATTAAAACGCGAAAAGTTTTTAGTTTAGCGCTTGTTTCGTTCTTTGGTGCCCTTTCAAGGCAATTTTATAATAAAAACGTGATTCTATGCTGACATTGTATTTATTTTGTTCATTCATTTATTCAATCTAAACGTACAGAAAACTTCATCCGTTGACTTACACATACATATGTCAGTGTTTGGCTCCCTGGATAATATGCTCCCAGATAACCCAAACGCAATATTTTCACAGTCTCTATCACGCAATTCTTAGGTGTGCGCATTTGTACAAAAGTAAGCAATTGCAAGAAAATAAAGCCGCTAGAGAAACCAAGTAAAGTTTTGCAAATTGTTTTACGAATAAAAAACATTTTGCAAATTATATTGATTAAATTATTTAACAGCGCATAGTTGGAAATATTTACAAGTAACATTGCGTGATTACTTAAAATATTTGAACATACAGCTTTATGTGCAAAAATACCATTAAACACAGAAACACAAATTTGGTGTTTTTTTGGGAAAATTGCGCTATTTTCAGTGCTTTGGCGTTTTTTTAAATAAAAAAACTTGGCAATACCTTCATCGAGTGTTCTTTGCTGGGTTCGGAGCGCAAAAATCAAGTTTTCGTAGTAGATGTGCATTTCTTATCTTTATAAAAAACAATTCATTTCTCCTCGTGTCATTGTATTCTGGGACTAAATAAGGGGCTGAAGATGCCTTTACAATGGTCGATTTCTGTAGACTAGAAAATCGACTAGCCAAAGCATTTACATTTTACGGTTGCGATGTCATTTACACGGGTCGATTTTGGTTGAACGACAAAAATCTACTACAAAATCGACCCGTGTAAAGGCGCCTTAACCCATCGAGAAATTATCATTAAAGATAAAATGCCTTGGTTAAAATTAATAAAAAGTTATTTCATTCTTTCTTTATCGGGACAATTGTTACATCGGTGGGCAACGACGCAATTACAGAACTTTGGACAGAGCGAACTTTTTCGATCGGGTTCAAATCGGGCGATTGTGAGGGCCTATTCACGAATTCAAGTGTATTTGCAAAGGTGCTGTAGCTCACCAATCTAACAATCGTGCCGATAAAAAGGTAAAATATAAATTTTAGTTTGCTATTAAAAACCCCACCTCCCTTCTATTTATTTGAAGAGTGAATTTGTTGATGCAACAAAACGGAGCAGATTTTCAGTTGAGCGGAGTAGAGGACTAGGCTTCAAATTATTTCGACAACACGGAACAAATCTACTCCTATCGGAGTAAAGTCCGAACGATGGCTTATTGTGTATAGCCCTGTATGCAGCTCTCAAGAAAACGGTCAAGAAAAAATTGCCATTATGTCGCGTGTGTGTCCAAGGAATTTTGACATTTTTGATACTTCACAGCATGTTGCCTCACTCTTTCCTCAAGAAATAATGAAACGGGCATATATTTCTGTTGCAAACCTGGGTTGCCTTGTGCTCTTTTTTCACAAAAAACTCTATAAAACCGTAGTAGAAGGCGTACTTAATTTCTTAAGAACTGCGTACTGCCTTATGGAAATTTTACTAATTTTTTTATTATACGTCAATTTATATGGAGTTTTTGCTTTTCTTGAGAGCTGCATACAGGCATATGTGGAAAATGTACGCTTTTTGTTTGGTGCACAAAGTCAGTATTACCGCAGCCGTACTGCGATGAACATGATGTCGGTGGAGATATAAATAATTTTTTCCGCAACTTTTCATACCCTTCCTCCCGTAAACTGTTTTTTCCCTTTCTCTAGCCCGCGCTCGCACTTTCGCTGCTGCGCGGGCAAAAAGTGCCCATGTCTGCAATAAGGTATTACTTTTTTGAAACAAGTTGCCACCTTTTAAAAAATTATATTCAAATTATCTAAAAAAAATAAAATATTACAAAATGGGTATCAGTGGAAATGGTTTTGAAAATCTTTCTTTCTTAATTAAACTTTAGGAGGGCTGTCACCTGTTCATCCAAAAGTTATATGAAATGTCAAAATATGGATGTCAAACGAAAGAGTGTTAAGAAGGCTTTGGTTTAAATATTTTAATACGGGAGCTAGCAACGTCCTGAAAACAGGAATTTTAGGACAGCTGGTTTTTTGATATGAAATCTCTCCTACTCCCTCGGTTAGCGTGGGGGCCATCTGGCAGGCGGTAAAGATTGCGTTGACTCAGGGCCGGATTTAGGGGAGGGCAACCGGGGCTAAAGCCCCCACAATAGAGACTTCGGAAAAAAACAATTCAATTTCAGACCAGTAAACACTAGTAAACAACTTTTCCTTGCATTTGCAATATACCCGCCATCTTGAGGGAGTATCTCAATGGCTCAATGGCTGAGTGGAGTAGTACTCGCCTGCAGGCTCGGAGGTTGGGTATTCGATTCCGTGTCTCGACTCTTTATTTATTATTCTTTCAATAATATATATGTAATTTACATTAGCTTGAAATGGATTTCCGCTAAGTAACACCTGATTCAATTAATTACCAAACATATTTAATCAACATATAAAAAATAATTATTTTTTCACAACATTCGTTTCATTACCAAAATCATCATAGGTAGAACCCTAGTGCATTCTAGTGTAAGAAATAAGTAATACGCTAGCGGCGCTGCTTGCGGGGTCTTTTTACATGATCTATAAGTAGGGCTGCCAGACGTCCCGGTTTTCCCGGACATAACCCGGTTTTAGACTATTTGTCCCGGCGTCCCGGTCCTACATTAAAATGTCCCGGGTTTCGTTTAAGTGTCCCGGTTTTCGATTTCATTGCACAAAATTTAAATGAAAGAGAAAAAACGTGTTGTAATATTAAGAAAAATGTTATGAATTTACTGGGGGAAATAAAAATAGTACTTTCATACCACGCATGCATGGTGTTGAATCAAACTGAACATCTGAATGCACATTTATATGTCTGGCTGTAGCTGAGTGCGCGGAGCACTTTTTAATTTCGCACGTTTTGCACTAGCAATAGTTGATGATTAATATATGTACCTAAATACGTTAAAATGACATGCGCAGAGTTTTACAATTATATTAAGCAAAAGCCAGAAGATTTGAAACAAGTTCACAGCAATAAAAGAAATGACTGATATTTTAATGTTATCTTTTGCTTAAATATATTTTCTTTCATGAAACCTAGAGTACTTATAAGTACAGTTCCGTACAAAATTATTGGCTCGGAGACTCTTTCATCCGATCACAATTTCTAATCAGATCTTTAAGAAAAATTTTGAAAATGTAGCTTTTGAGCCAATTATTAAAGTGCGAGTCTGAAGTTACCAGAAAATGTCGTTGATTTTTTGCAATTATTTATTTTTTGCTGACAGTGTCTTCCATATAAAAAAAAAATTGTCGAACATAGTTTGTATGGAAGAAACTCTCAGTAAAACAATACCAAAAAACTACATTTTTATGTACTGCAAAATTTCATTTTCAACATTTTTATAAAAAGTTTGATTAGAAAGTTGCAAATTTGCACGCAAATTTATTGCATTTTCCGAGTTTTGCACAAAGTTTAGAAATTGTATTTTTATATTTTTTTATGTATTTAGTATAAACGGTATTTTTATAAAGAACAAAAAAATGTGCAGGCATTGTGAAAAATTCGCTGTGCTTTAGTTGTGATAGGTTGTTTGTTTTGTTGGTGTACGTTGTAATGATCTCATGATCTCATGTTTTTATGTTTTTGTTATTTTTGTCGAAACGAAAGGGAAGGGAGTGAGAGGCCCTCTCCCCCCCTTAAGTGTCCCGGTTGGGCAACAGAGATGTCTGGCAGCCCTATCTGTAAGCCTTATAATCAGGTTACTATACTAAATGTGATGCCTTATTATAAGGGATTATGTAAGCTTTCTTTTATTTGACGTATAAGACTTAGGCACAAGGGTGTCTCTCAGAGAGAGAGAGCGAACCTTATGAGCTGACGACATCAACGCAGTGAAATGTGGTGTTGATTCAAACTAAACATTGGAAAGCACATTTATATGTATGGCTATAGCTGAGTGCGCAAAGATGCTTGGTAGAATTGGTTGCTACCAAGGCTTTCCGGGTTCAATCCCCATCAGACGGAACATGAAATTTAAGATTTCATTTTAATTAATTTCTATTTTATTTTCTTAATTAGGAAAAACCCTTCGTTAAGTGTAACGTGAAGCAAACGCTTATTTTATTTGATCTATAAGCCTTATTATAGGGAAATTATACTACATGTAAGGCCTTGTTTTAAGGGCTTATGTAAGCCTTATTTTATATGACCTATAAGATTTAGGCGTAAGTGTGTCTCTCAGAGAAAGAGAGAAAACCGTATGACTTGATGACATCAACACGGCAAAATCAGGTGTGGAATAAGGAATGTTTAATACAACTGACGAAGTATCTCCTGTCATCAAACAAACAGTCAGCACATTCGCGCCTTGACACCCACGTCAATGTTGACAGTTACAATTTCGAGAAAGTAGAGAATTTCGTTTACTTGGGAACCAGCATTAACACCGATAATAATGTCAGCATTGAAATCCAACGCAGAATCACTCTTGCCAACAAGTGCTACTTTGGACTGAGTAGGCAATTCAGGAGTAAAGTCCTCTCTCGACGTATGAAAACCACGCTCTATAAGTCACTCATCATGCCCGTGCTGGTATATGGCGCAGAAGCATGGACAATGACAACATCCGATGAGGCGGCTCTTGGAGTGTTTGAGAGAAAGATTTTTCGGAAGATTTACGGGCCTTTACGCGTTGGCGACGGCGAGTACCGCAGACGATGGAACGACGAGCTGTATGAGCTTTACAATGACATGGACATAGTGCAGCGAATTAAAATACAGCGGCTCCGCTGGCTTGACCATTTCGTTCGAATGTACACCGACGCTCCAGCTCTGAAAGTATTCTACTCGGAACCCGATGATGGAAGCAGAGGAAGGTGGAGGCCCCCACTACGACGGAAGGAGCCAAGTGGAGGAGTTGGCTTCACTTGGCATTTCCAATTGGCATCAGTTGGGACAGAAGAGAAATGACTGGCGTGCTTTGCTGAACTCGGCCAAAATCGCTTAGGCGGTTACAGCACCAAAAAAGAAGAAGAAGAAGAATACAACTGACATTCCTGACAGATTTCAGGCATTAAATAATAACGCTTATGATTAGAGTCCGACCGATTCCAATTTTTTTTCAGGTACCGATGCCGATGCTGATAAATCGGCTTATGGGGAAAGAATCGGGCGATGCCGATGCCGATTCCATAAAAAATTACAAATAAATGTATTAATTCATAAAATCAGTTAATTTCCCGGAATTAAAAAAGAAAAGAAAAGAAATAATTGAGTTAATTGGCTTGTTATGCAACATTACATACACATGTATGTACATACATAAATATGTATGTGTAAAAATATATGTACATATATCACATTTATGTACATTACATAAAACACTTTTTTTTATGGTGCTAAGCAAAAAATATTTCATTTCGTTTTGTACTAAAATACACTCTTTTGCACTCAATGCATAAGAACTTATATGCTAGGTATGTATGTACATACATATAGTGGTCCACAAAATAAAAGAATTGCGATATTTTGACCGATTTTGTCTTTTTTATTTAATGTTTATTATTTTTTTTTATAAAAGTTTAGCTGGTATACAACAAACACCATATAAATTCAGATTTAAAACTTTGTACAAAAATTAGAAAAATACTGCTTCTTTTCACCAAAATTTCAAACTTTTTAATCAGAATTTTGGTATGCAGTTTTGTAGACCATTTCATTCTAGTATAATGAAGTGCAAGCTTCAAGCTGCTATAAAATCCTGTAAATTTTTGGCAATTTTTTTTGCTGGCAGTGTTCTCCATAAAAATAATTTTTGTGAGCTGTCTGCAAATGTTTTTTAAAGTTGGCTGTCGCTTCACCTGAACATTTAAAAAGAAATTCCAAAGAATCGGCGAAAAAAGGCCGATGCCGATGCCGATGCTCAATTTTGTGCCGATACTAGCCGATGCCGATGCCGATGCCGATTAATCGGTCGGACTCTAATACATTTTGCGCATTTTCAAATGACCATTCACAACTTTTTTATTCACATATCTTTCGATTTTCTTCGTTAGTAGCATGCTTTTTTGTAAAAGAACAGGCTTTAACACAAATAACAAAACTAAAAAAAATATTGAAATTTTCCCTGTAAAGTTTAGATTTTTTTTCAATTTTTTCATAAAATAAGAAAAAATCTGGAATGACTAATAAATTTCTCAGAAACTACCAAGTTTATACAAAACTGATGTACATACATACATACATAAATACCGTTTATTTATCTGCCCTTTAAACATAAATTTTGTTCTGTTTCCGATATAACGGCCCTGAGGACGGTTACCGAAGCGTAACCGAATTATATCGGAAACAAAGCACTAAAACCTTGTGTTTTAATTAATTTTTCAAAATTGACCTCGAGCCGGCAAAATATTAAGCTATAAATAGAAAGGTCGCAAAAAACCATCATTATATATTAGAAAAATATAAAAAACTAGCAGACCCGGCGAACTTCGTCCCGCACAAAATAATTTTTTTTATTGAAACTTTTGGTCGAATATTTTCACGTTTACGATTTCCATTGGCACGTACATCGGCTAAGATTATGGTTTGATAATCGTTTTCCGCCTTAAATAACCTAACGAAAGCGTTATGTTCGTGATGAAGTTCTTGAAATTCTCTAATTATGAAACATTTCATAGAACGGTTAATCTCATAACAAAATAAATTTGAAGAACATTTCCTCTTCACACCCTGGCGGCCGGTTCTGTAGTAAATCTGTCCAAAAAAATTTATAGTATAGTTGGTGGCAATTTCAAAATGGATGCGTATAATTGTTCCAATATACATAGACTTATTTCAGATGAAATACCCTAAAAGTAAGTAAAAGTAAGTTTCACGAAAATACATTTTTTTACTTGAATTAATTACAGTAAAAGGCGCGCGATGGTTTTGGCGGGTGACTAATCGGTGGTGATATGAGATTTACCCCTGCACAACTCAACCCTGGTGTCTCCGAATAAAGCTTTAACGCATAATAATACTGGCAAATCGCATCCATTGGGCCAATCGTAACGCACAAGAGTTCGATATACTCAGTGGTGCAGCAGGTCGATTTAATCTGACATTCACGGTACCTTTTTTAACTTGGCGATTATTCGTAATGACTCCAGCGCTACGTAGCAGCTCTTTTTTGTAATAGTAATTTACCTTTACCGTTACCAATACATATTTAGAATATTAGCCAAAGTAAATAAGATTTTTAACTCTAATGCCAACTGGCGGGTGAATTTGTGAAACTACACTATCCAGAGAGTTACTCAAGAACGAACAAACAGCTTCATTAAAATCCGTCCGAGCATTTTGGAGGATTTCACTCACAAACACAACTATAAATGATTATATATACATTTGTACGGCATCACGCCCTCTTTTCAGATAGCCCGTTTTTCTCCGTGAGTATAAGATTGATATATGAAACTCCACACCAAGTTCCAGTACTCTACCATGAACATTTCCAGAGATATTCGGTATGAAAAATTCGGTTTTTATGGGAGATTCTACGCCCCTCTATTTATCGAATTTTTTTAGCCTGTGATAATCCTTGGGATGTCTGAATCAGGTGTCGGAAATTTCAAAAAAAATCGGTTCGGCCGTTCTCGAGCTTTGCGAACACAAAGAGCGGCTTTCAAAATATATATTGGTATAGATTGGTATGAATCGAAATGATTTTGAACATGTATCACAATATTTATGAGTGTCACACGAAACAGGTTTAAAAAGGTTGCCAACTGTTCAAAAGGTTAAATTCAAACTATTAATTGGGGTGTTCACAGTTCGTTCCAAATAGTGTCTCAAAATGTAGACGTCTACATTTTAAGACGTTTTCTAACCGTAAAATCTGTGGTGTTGTTGTTTCCCATACAAAATTGGAAAACGACGCCGTCTACATTTTGTCACACTCAAAGGTATGTTTTTTACGCGTCTACATTTTGCAACCTCGCAGCAGGGTTGCATTATGGCAATACTAATCACATTTTTTTTATTTATTGGGCACGTTTTCTGTATTTGCATTTAATTTGAGCGCAATTTCTGATGAAAAGAAACAAATCAAGGAAAAGAAATAACAAATATTACGAATTGGTAATTAAGTTAAATAATTTCAATTTTTCGGAAACAAAATCGAAAGGCGACATAAAAAATGCACGCAAGGAAGAAATGTCTGGCAACACCAGCAAAGTTTTGAGACGGTTTTTCGACGACCGCTAGAAAGGGGTGCTCACAGTTTGATGCTAAAGATGTCTCAAAATGTAGACGTCTACATTTTCAGACACAATTTGGAACGAACTGTGAACACCCCAAATAATTTAAATGAATTATTACAATATGGGTATCAAAACCACATGTAAGGGGGTTTTCATATGTTTAAAATCTCAAATTGAGTTCAGGGGATAAGTTAATTGAAAAAGTATGACAAATGATAAGTTTAAGAAAGTTTTGGTTTGAAATATTTTGAAGGTGGTTAAACAAATTTTAAACCTCCTGGTAGATTCACCACTGTATTTTAACGCCTTAGAATATTTACAAATTATTGTCATTTCCCCAATTGTTACCAATTTGTCGGCACAATAATCTATTGCCGGATCATAGTGGAACGCAGCTCGTTCCAGGATCACAGGACCACTGCGTTTGCGGGATCTCTCAATTTCATTATGTCGTGCTCGCTGTTGTTGTGTTTGATGTACATGAACTCGTTGCATTCTAAGCCTATCTACTTCATTATCACTCACTAAAGAACGCAATTCTGACATAGCAATACGACTATTTTCTCGATCTGTCTCTCTCTGGTCATCAGTGCGGTTAGCACGTGAGGTAGCTCTTCGCACATTTGATTGACTGTGACGACCTAAGTCAGGTCGTGTTCTCCTCGCATCGTAAACAAAGTAAGAAAAGTTTTCGCGCACTTAGCGGTAAAGTGTCACTATCACAAATTGTGACAAAACTTAAGATTTATCAATCTACATAAAGATAATCTGATAGATAGTAAACAACTGAAGTTAGCCAAAAATAAGTTTATTTTTTACCTCCTGAGAATTAATATGTAGTTACAAAGATATAACTATTCTTTCAATTTGATTTCTGAACGACGGGGGCAACATAAAATGTTTGACAATGTAGGGAACACCCATGTTGCAAAAACACGATTATGGCGTCGATAATGACATCGATACCGAACATTGATATTCGATGTTTATCGAGCTCTAAACATCGATGTTAATTGATAACATCGGTGTTTTTTGCAAACTTCGTGTCATCCTAACGGGAAGAACTTATTAAATTCGAGAAATAGATGTAACGATGTTTTAGATAATGCAAAATAAATTTTAAAACATCGATGTTTTATTGCCCAACATCGATGATCATCGAAAATCAATGATAATCGACCATCCCTATTTCTAAGGAAAAACAAAATTGTTGTTTTTATTAAATTCCTCGCATTTTTATTATATTTACTCACCTTCTAAACCTTCCCTGGACTTCCACAAATAATTCAAGATCAAAATTAGCCAAATCGGTCCAGCCTTTCTCGAGTTTTAGCGAGACTAACGAACAGCAATTAATTTTTACTAGTGTTCGCCCAGCGGTTGAAATTCAACCGCTAAAATTAAGGATAGTTTATGTGAGTTGAGTTGAGCTGAAATAAAATTTGTTGGAATGGGTTAAGTGGAGGGGAGTTTAGCTTAGTACTTAGCATAACATAACATAGAATAGCATTAGATTCAATAACATAGCATAACACATCACAATATAACATCGCACATTCTTCAGTTGTATTTCCTTTTTATCCCTATCACTTTCTTCCTCTCTATCTTTGTCTCTATCGCTTTTAATGTTTATGTTTATGTTTATCTACACCTTCATATTCATGTTCATGTTCATGTTCATGTTCAAGTTCATGTTCATGTTCATGTTCATGTTCATTTTCATGTTCATGTTCATGTTCATATTCATCTTCATCTTCATCTTCATCTTCATCTTCATCTTCATCTTCATCTTCATCTTCATCTTCATCTTCATCTTTATCTTCATATTCACCTTCGTCTTCATATTTATCTTTTCCTTTATCCTGATCTATATCTTCATTCTTTTCTCCATTTACGTATTTACCCCCACCATTGTTATTAGGTTAGGGAGTTAAATTTTCCTTCCTCTTTTTCTTTACATTGTTTCTTTAGTGATATCATGTCATGTGTTGAAATTGGGTGTGATGAGTTGCAGTGTGGTGGAATTGGGTGTGGGAGTTACGGTGTTATGAATTCAGGTGTGGTAGTCTTAAGAGGTGTGGTGAATTTAGTTGTGGTGAATTAAGGTGTGGTGAGCTAAGATATGGTGAGAAAGTTGGGGTGTGGTGAGTTAAGGTGTGGTGAATTAAAGTGTGGTGGATTTAGGTGTGGTGAATTAAGGTGTGGTGAATTTAGGTGTGGGGAGTGAAGTAGTGGTGGATTTAGGTGTGGGGAGTTAAGGTGTGGTGAATTAATGTGTAGCGAACTCAGTGGAGTAAGTTTTTAAGCGGAGGTGAGATGAGTTGAGGTGAGTTAAGTTAAGTTAAGGGGTTAAGTTAAGATAAGTTATCTTTATCCTTATCTTCATATTCATCTTCATCTTCTTCCTCGTCTTGGTCTTCATCTTCTTCTTCATCTTTATCCTTTCCTTTATCCTAATCTAAATATGTCCATTCTTTTCTTCATTTACATATTCACCCCCACC
>NW_023459971.1:0-19968 GCF_013731165.1 Rhagoletis pomonella | reverse complement strand
AGGGGTGTAAAGGAAACATGATTGCCTATTTATATAATTGATATATATAGATTTGAGCCCAATGCAACTATTGAAATTGTGAAAAAAAGTGGAATGTACTCCGTACATGCGAGTTACAAATTTTTGAATACATTTGGAGACGTAAGCTCAACACCATTGAATAATTTTACATGTGAGTTTTCTTTTATTCTAAGCAGCCAATCGTCTACCCAAGGCATATTCAACAAGGTAGCAGTGACAATTCAGTCGAGCTCTCTCATACCTGACTGTAATGTCAAAAAATGTAAACAAAGAAATTAATCCTTTGTTATGCAGTTACCATATTTGATAAAACTCATCATCTTTGAAATGAAAGTTTTTGTAAATATAAAAAATATTTAAAATCTCATTAGAATCAGCTTCATTTTATTTATTGAATTATCGGTTTAATATAAATGTGGAAATGCATACTTACACAAAATTACCCACTAAACGAAACACACTCGTTTATAAAACCGTTTTGACAATTTTCTTGTTTTTACTATCCCAATGTTTTTGAGCATTTATTTTTTTATTCAAATACTTAATTCTAAGGTATATTAGACATTAAAGAAAGTTTGATTCTTCTAAATTTACATCAGAACTTAACTTCATTAATTTAGCTATTAAATTTTTGCTATTCGAAATTTCCTTTCCATTAAATTTATTAAAAATTACTTTCAGTTTCTTTATGTCAACAAGGAATACAAGTTTAGGTTTTGTCAGACCACTATTTGAAATTTGGCCTATCCATGTATGTATATGAAAGCGAGATTTTCTTTTCATATTCGGTATGATAAATCCTGCACCAGGGACCAAACGCGTCCACTTAGAAATACTCAGCTGCGATAGGCAACAAATAAAGTCACGAGCACACGTGAAGAGTCTCCTAATGAAATATCGCAGCAATTTGCCCACCGTTGTCGCTTCACTTGACAATTCGAAGGTTTAAAATAACGCACAAGTTTGTTGTCCAGGCTCTTGACAAACACAACGCACCGCTCGCAATTCCTTTTCATTTTATTATGTATTTAAAATCAGTCGCACAGCTCACAATTGGAAATGTATATAAAAAAATTTGAATAGTATAGGGTTAAGAGTTGACATTTCAGTCGCAGCTCAAAAGAGAGAAATGTCGAAATCACTTCTACCTTTTTATGCCTTGCGTCTACCCACTCTCTGGTTTTTCTCTTTTTCTTGCATCTCGCATCTTTTAGGCGCATCAATATTACATAGTTACATCCCGAGCCAATAAAAGGAAGGTAAAAAAGGAGATAGTTTTATTTAACGACATTCGTTGTTTTTGTTAACCATTTGACTTTTAATAAAATTATGACATTTCTTCAAATTCATGCTGCCTGATCACTAGAAAAAATATTTTTTTTAAGCAGAAGATTTTATCAGTACATTCAAAAGTGTGGAATATGATGATGATTTCGAAAATGGGGTTGACGACTAGGTTTCAGAACGCATGAACAAAGTGTATACTTACATATCGTCGCTTAAAGTACAAAACCGCCAATAATTGGATTTGCTCACATAAGCTCTTGGCTCAAGCCTTATCCATTCGTCCTGAAATGCGATTTCTTTGTAAAAAAGAGAACCATTTTGAAATATGAGTGTTTTTACTCTCTACAAAATAATTTATGCAACCTCACATACGCAGTTGTGCATTTTGTTGATACACGGTTTTGTACTTTAAACGACGATCTGTTAGTTGTTTATCGGAGGGCGGTCTGTTCAAGCCGATTTCAAGTGTTTTGCATAAATTAAAAATTTGTGAAATTTAATGATGATGCGCTAATCACAAAGCCTAATTTTTTGTAAAATCTGATGAGAAATTTAAAAGTAAATTTTAACCAAAATATAAAAAGGTTTTATTTGGGAAGAACATTCTTTAGAATTCGATTTTTAAATCGCAAGATTGCATTCAAAATAAGAACACAAAGCAATAACAGAATAATGCGCGCGTGGTTTTTATTACAAAATGAAAAGAACAATTACGACGAAGTATCCTTTAACAGTTTACATTTTAAATATTTTTAATAAAAAAAAGGTGCAAACCACGTAAGTAAAAAAAGTACCAAGCACTGATAATGGTTTTTGATTTGAAATGTTATTAAATTGATATAAATATGGGAAAGAAAATACTCCGATTTATTGTATTAATATTATCAAAGTGGCAAGGCCGTTGATAATACTCACAATTCAAGGTTCATAGAATAGAAGGTTACGACATGGTGCTGTCAAAAATTTGTTTTCCTCCAATGACGTAGTTGCGAAGTGAGTTCTGATTGGCTGACATATTTTACGAAGAGGGAGAGTACATAAAACGCAGAAAATATAGTCACCGTTTAGCATATTTTAGGAACCCTAATCAAATGGGCATTTTTGATATAAAATCGTGTCAAAGCTTATTATAATGTTACGATTATCCTTGAAACCTCGTCCGGATTTCCCAAATCTCTCGGTTCGTATCGCTGGATTGTTAAATAAATACAATCGATGACCAAATTGTAGTACAATTAACTTTATTGTACAACAAACAATTCACAATACTCGCTAATACAGTAAAAACACTTTACAATACTTGTTAAAGCAATAACAGCGCTTAACTAAACTTGGTAACACAATTAAACTTATATCTTGCTTATTCGCAACTCACTTCTCTGCTCACTTTACTTGTAGCTTGCTGTCTTGTAACTCGTAACTCACCTCGCTGTGGCTGCGCCCTTATATACCTGCGCTGGTACTTATGGAAACTCTAGAACATTCTGAAGTTTATCGCTCATTCTCTTTCTCTCGCTGTTCGCAGTGTTCATCCAACTTGACGTTTCTCTTTGTGGAACATTCTACGTCATTCCTCGAACATTCTGCCTATTTCTCGTTGTTCGCTTTGTGTTGCCGCAGTATTCGCCACAATAACAACATAAAATGTCATAACTTCACGTGAAACTGGATTAACATAATAATATTCGTACAATTGTGACAAATGAAATGTAAATCGAATGCTTATGGAAATTTGGTGGTGATTTTATTCTTGTAAGTGAGCAGAACGCATTCGCGCATTCTTAAATAAAAAGCGTTCACATTGGCAAAATTTCGCTACCGAAATTGCAATTCATCTTTAGACATACGGTAAAACCTAAAATTACCCTTTTCAGCGTAACAGCGTAAAAACAGCGCACTTAAATTTTTTAATAGTTTAAATAAACTCATAGATGCGGAAAAATGCTCAAACTTCAACGCAAATTGTCAAACGGTAAATAGCAGAGTTACACATATTTGAAATAAAACGTGATGTATTTTTTACTAAAATAGTGTATTTTTATAAGATAATTTTTTAAGGAATCTGGCAACTCCAAAAGTTGAGCTATCTACGTCATCAAGATGGCGGCCATGGCTAATGTCGTAACCTTGTATTCTATGAACCTTGCTCACATTTTATGAAACTTCAGAAAATTTTATTAACCGTCAAAAGTTGTTTATTGAAATTACCTTCTTTTTTGTATCATGGTACAAATAACTAATAAGGCGATGGCGTCATCCCAAGACGAATTTATACAAGGTGGTGTTGATGGCGAATTTAGATTTTCGCCGAGGTACGTCTTAATGTAAAAATGATGTGTTTGTTGTAAAATGAATTCGCCTTGTTTACAACAAACACATCATTTTGACATTCAGTAGTACCGCGGCGAAAATTTAATTCGCCATCAACACCAATTATTAATTGTCATGTCAACTCAGCATAGTTACAGCAGATTTGTTCATTGTCTGTGGGCACCGAGTGCGCAATCTTATGCGCACACGTGTTCGTCGTCTATGTCCAGCTTTATGGAAGGTTGCAAGACCAGGGCGAACTCCTGTAAGAACAACCATGGCGGCCTAGTTACCGATGTCCAGAACGTACTTACTTACCCCAGCTTGACTATAGCAAGATACGAGTAGCATATACGCGGCTGAAAACTACAAACCTGGAAAATCCACTATAGATCAGGTATTCACAGTACGCCAGATCTTGGCAAACACCCGCGAGAAAAGGATCGACGCTCACCATCTAAAGCCGCTTTCGACAGCACGAAAAGAAGTTGTCCTTATGCCGCGGTGTCTGAATTTGATATACCCGCAAAACTAATACAGCTTCATAAAATGACGATGAGCAATGCCATCCCCTCCGTAAGAATTTGAAGGCCCTATCCACGATCCAGAAAATAAAGGTCGCGCCATTCGCGGACCGCTAACCCTCTCTTCGTCGATTTGACAGCCTCCACCCAATCGCTGACGTCATAAAATACTTTTGTTTACATTCCAACTTGCCAACTTGATGCTTTTCGCACCAAATTTAGTGGGTATTCAAAACGCGAAAATTTTTGAGTTTTGTGCTTGGTGCGTTTTTGGTGCTTTTGTTTTTAGTTTGAAAACACCAAATTAGAAAATCTTAAAAAATGGAAGCAAAATTTATAGCAATCGTAAGTGTGGTAAGCAATTTTACAAAAATTTAAACAAAATCATGGCACAGTGACAATCATAAGCGACAAAGAAATATGTGGCAGCACCTTCAATCATGCCAGAACAAATCGACCGTTTTGCAAGAAACATTGAATTTTGAATCGGCATCCTTACAATAAAATTATGTATTCATATAAAGTCCATAAAATACACCAATAAAAATTTGGTGCTTTTTCAAAGTTAAAAGTTGGCAACACTGCCTTTTGGTCGATGCTTCCTCTTTTTCTTGTCGAGTTCGTCTTGCTCTCTCATTCTTGTATTTTTTGACGTCACGGCCAGTTGCCCTCAGCTCGGTTGGCGCAATCTTGTATTCTATCATTCTTGGGCCCTATCCGAGCCGTTTGATACCAACGAGGTTTCGTGTGATCTTTTTACAAACAACCTGGCCAAGCCTCGGCTGATTGGTATAACTGGGCGAACTTTGCATAGGAGAAAAGAATTTCTGAAAAATTAAATTAGATACATTGTTAAATATTATATAGTCGATCACTGTGATCGACAGTAGCTTGGGTTTCAAGAACTACTCTGGTCACGGTGAGAAAATCACTCACCAAGCTACAACGAACATAGGGGTATTTGAACGATTTAGGCGGCCAAAAACCAATTTGATAAAATTTTAGAGAAAACTTAAAAAATTAGTCACATTCGATAGGGAACATTCCAAATAACATTTCCCAGCCCCCCTCACTTTTCTAACTTGCACAGCGAACGCTCCCCGTTGACCGGAAACAGAATATTCTAACGCTGCTTATAAATAAATTTTCGCTCTCTAGAAAGATCGTGACGGTTTTAAGTTAATATTTTGACTACTGCAGTATATTCTTAAAAAGTAGTGATGGCTCCGCATACAGACCGTAATAATGCATTTAAACGTAAATATTTTTTAATAATTTTATTAAGCAAAAGTTCAATTTAAATGTAACGAAAATAGCGGTTTTCAACGAGTATTTTTTTGTTAATTTTTGTGAATATTAAGGAATTTCTTGTATCCCCGGAAGAGATCGCGTTATTATTCTTTGTTCAATTGAAAGCTTAGAAATTTGGCTAATATAGTGTGAAAAGACTGCCCGCATAAAATGGCAGATATGTGGTATTTCTTAACTTAGAAAATGTATTAAGGAAAAATCTAAAAACACGACTAGTATATAGTAACACTACTTTAGATCTATTTTAACACTAAAATTAAACTTTTTAGATGAGTTTGAGGCCGCTGAACTAGAATATGAATCCCTTTAATTTAACAAATAAATAGTTATCGAGATATTAGCAAAAGTCATGTTTTCTTGGACCTTTCGGTCCTGTTGCTAGAAATCTGCGGGAATATAAGGCGAACCCAACTATGTTATATATTTCGGAATAAACATTTGTTTTCCTTTACATTGGTGTTATATAAGTGATGATTAAAGAAATAGTTTTGGGTATACAAGCGTTTAAATTAAAATAAATCTACGATATTTCAGTAAATATTGTATCCAAATTGTTAAAAAATTAGTATGTAAACTAAAATTTTGGAACAAAATAGGATTATTATTAAAGTTTTAGAAAATGGTTGTGGCCCCGCCCACTTATGATGAAATGCTGTATATCAGTATCCAATTCACTAATCCGTACCAAACACAATAAATAAGACTGTTATTATTAGAAAAATGTAGTTTTATTACAATGGGTGCGTTCGAGTTACGTAATAATTACCGCAATATTGCAGACTTGTTGCTTTCCTGATGACATGTTGCTGAAGCTCAACTTCAACTTTTCTAAAATGTTGCAGAAACTGCGCAGTAAAAATGTTTATGTTGCTTTTGATTTGCCAATGATGAGTAACTGATTGTCAAAATTTTATTCGTCCAAATTTTCGCGTAGAACGGTATACTCTTTCATAAAAGAGTAACACTGCCGCATTAATTGCACCTCGAATACACCTATTTCTTACCTATCCTGTGATACATATTTGAATTATTTAATTCCTTCAATTAAAGTTGAATTTGATTTTTTAAACCCTGGAAGGTTCCTTAGAGATAAAGCCTTTTCAAACCCATTTTCATTGATACCCATATTGCAGCAATTCATATAACAAATTGAACAAAATTTTTTAACAGGTGGCAACTCTGTTAATGTTTTAACCTACTTGATTTTAAACATTTACAATTCTATATGTCATAACACGTCTTTTCTAAACATTTTGAGTTGAAATATTCATAAAAATAATTTTGGCCGCATAAATCGGCTAAATACCCCTATGTGCAACGACTGGCATGTGTATGCATAACTGGAGCGATGCGCACTTGTCCGACGACGGCGCTGAAAGTAGTCGTCGAACTCGAGCCTCTTCACATAACCATAGAGCAGGTAGCCAAAGGAACTCTGCTTAGCGTTGCCAGAGAGGGATGAGGAAAACGTAAGGTCATATCCTCTAGGAATATGGGGAAGCTAGGGTAGTCGCTCCCGGTTGCTCTGTTCCCTAGAGATGATTTATGAAAAACCATAGTATTTAAGAATAGATATCAGATAGAGCTATGCAGCAACCTGGAGCGTCCCCGCCTTCGAGGAATTAGTTCAAGATTGCATACTGCACTGGTACATAGATGGCTCGAAGATCCGAAGACCTCAGAAGTAGTAGGTGCTGGACTCCTTGGGCGTAATATTTGAAATATTTGAACATCTTCCAACCAAGAGTCTATGCCATCTATTTATGTGCGGAGATAATCGTGAGTAGAGGGTACAGAAATGAGAGAATTTTATAGCTGAGCAATAGTCAGGCGGCACTCAGGGCTCTTGTACCCAATGAAGTCAAATCTTCGTTGGTCCTTGAGAGCATTTAGAAGCTAAACTCCCCTGGCAGACAAAATAACATTAGGTTAGAGTGGGTACCCGGCCTAGGCATGCCAGTGGCAAAAATACATCGATGTTATTCCTCGCATCGATGCATCGAAACTTACATCGATATTTATCGATGCATCGGAGGGCGTACATCGATGCATCGATACGCATAGAGTTTTCCTCCACTATGGAAATGAAACATTAAAAACCTTTTTCGGTATGTACTTACAGGACGCCTCGATGCATCGACTATTTATACATCGAGTAGAAAATTTTCGATGCATCGAAGCAAAACATCGATATTTTCGATGCATCGATGTTTTTTCAGTATCCCTAAGCCGGCCATAAGGGAGTAGAGAGTAATGAGGCTGCTGACCGTATCGCTAGCGAGGCGGAGGCCATCACTCCAGTTGCCCCAGAGCTCTTCCTGAGGGAGGAGCACACTGAGGGATTCAAACTGGCGCAGTTCATGCCAGGCAAGGTATTTACTGGGAGGCTTTGACAAGGAGAGATTCCGAAACTTAATAAACCTCCCAAAGGAGAGGCTTAGAATTCTAAAAGGTATCCTTGCAGGACACTGCAGACTAAGGTGTCACCCTTGTAGGCATGTGGTATAATGATCTTTGTTGTTGTTGTTGTTGTAGCAGCATACAAGTTCCCCAAAGGCTTTTAAGGGAGTGTTGGTGGAGTGACAGTCCTTGGCCGGATATAAATCTGGGTCGTTCCGGTTACGTAGACCCGACTGTCGGGGGAACGTAATGATCTTTGTAGGTTCTGTGGCTTGACCAGCGAGACACCTCTTCACATTCTCACTGATTGTTATGCAGTCTGCAGAATACGTGAAAGAAGTCTGGGCTCGATGTGGCTACAGCTTGAGTCCATACATTTCCTATCCCCAAAGGCGCTATTGAACTTTCAGAGGAAAATGGGCTTAGATGAAGTGATGTGAAGTGAAGAGGGCACAAAAAATCACCACGTCGCAGTGCACACCTTATGTTAATATCTATGTATCTATATATCTGGCCCATAGGAGGTTACAGCTCCAATCAAGAAGAAGAAGAACATGTATCTAACTAACGGCTTAATCGATTATTCCAAGCACATACACACAATGCCTCTTATCACATTAAGAAAAACGTTGAAGATTTCGCAACTTGCCCACTGCTTATAGTTATAACAGCAAATCTCAGAAATACACTATCAGAGAAACATTTTATGAACTCGTGCGCAGGGTATACAAAGTTCGGTTTCACCCGAATTTCAACTTACCATAAGATTAGCCTTCGAAATGTTTCGCCTAAAATCTTTTTGTTTTCTGCGCATACAGAACCATTGAGGACCAAGTATGTATTGACAATTTTCACGTTCCGAAAAAAAGTTAACACTTTTAGGACACCCTGTTAGTTAGTATGTACAACGTACATTGTACATATACATACATAAGATAGATCCAAAATATTTTTACACCAGATTACACGTACTTTAAGTTTTTATTATGCATTTAGCTTTATTTAAAAAGTCTTTTCACATGATTTCAAATGGTGCAAATGTGGTTTTTACTTGCATTTCTATTACTTAATAAAATAAATTTGAATGGTAATGTTATATTAAATTTTGCAGCAGTTAATTCGAGCTTTTTCATTAGACGTAATATCGGTTTTCGGTTCTTAATTTAATACTCCATATAAATTATATATTTAACATGACATACGATACAAAAGTGCGGTAGTATATACTTGTTTTTAATCTTGGACGAGGAATTCTATGTTTTTTTTTATATATATTCGAATACAGTATACCACAATCCGACCTCCTACTTTTTAGCTCACGTCATTTAGTACGTACATAGATATCTTTTTAGTTTCTACTTTAGGTATAATTTATATTTATACGGTTACTCAATCGGTATATTCGCATATAGGGAAATTCTAATAAAAAAGACGTTTATAAAAAAATATGATCACATGAGATTTCTCTAAACTTATTTTTAACTATTTCATATAATACATATCGGAATAATTCCATTATTTTAAAGACTTAAGTTTAAATAAAAAGGCATTTTAATCGAAAATAGTTTTTAATTACATATTATTTTAATAGTAGTGTATATCATAAATTTTTAAATTTTTATTGTGTTGATTGTTTAGTTACATGAATATGGTAATGTTTGTAAAGTTCCCAAATTTTAAAGAATGAATTCAGGTGAAATTAGAAAAAAGCTAGCATTTCGTAAGTGGTCCCAACATAAATTTTGCGAAAAGTTTAAAAAATCGTATCGACGGCTTCATCAAGTTAAAAGAAGTATGAGTTTTTTTCTGAAGAAAAATAGACAAAAGCCTAATGTAAGAAGAAATTCTAAAACGCTAGTAGTGTTCTCCTGCTAGTAGTGTTCTCGGAAATATTTAAAATTTCTACAGCACGAAATTATTTACCAAAACATTTTATAAATGCCGAATCACACGATTGGTACATTTAAATTTTAATGGTACAAACTAAGAAAATTGAGACAAGAATTTCATAAACACTCATGCGATTTGCGCAACACAAAAATTGAAGCATTTCATTTGAAATACATTTGAAAATATAATTATATATCATTATTTTGGAAAAATTTCCACTGGTGTGATCCGCTGTTAAGTCATAATTTTGAAACTAAGTAGATAAAAATGAATACTGGGGATATGTTAGGCCGTCCACCTTTTTTGGATGCAAGTAATTGCTGAGTAAAAAACAAATCCCCCTCCTCTTTTAAGCTCCTCTGTTCCGTGAGCACAATAACGACTTAGAAAATTGTGGTTTTCGGTAGCATACCCTTTTCAGTAAGGGCTCTCTGAGAGATTTATGTTGTGATATTGATAATATACTATAAGACAGTCTTTTAGGCTACATCCAGTCGGAAATTCCGGTGGAGTTTACGCCACGTCTTTGCTAGAGTCTTAAAACCTGTTGAAAATCAGCTTGCAGAGTGGTACGTTAGCACCTAACGTTGGCAGGGAAGCAGATACCACGATTTGAAGAAGTATATATTCATTTGACAGCTTCAAGTCACCCGATCTAGATGGGATGTGTATCCGAAGATCCTTAAGTCGGGACAAACTCAGTAGGGTTCTGATAAGAATCTTTAACGGTTATTATAGCTTTTGGCTATATATTTCAAAGGATTTTGTGGCGTTACGAGCGTCAGGCCTGGCTCCTAATGCTATTCCATTGAAATTGTTACCGATTTAACGATACTAGAGACAGAAAATAAAATTCTAGTTTTACTCGAAGATCTTTGTCATAGTTGGTTGGTTGGTTTAAGTGACTAAGGGACAAGTATTGCCAATAACGATTGGAAGAGCTTGGGAACTAAAGTATTACGTCAGGTTTCAGCTCAAACTTTTAAACTACTTGTAGAATGTTCTAAAGAAAAAAAAAATCACTTAATTTTTCACTTTCAAAATTGTATTTCTAAAAAAATACTAAAAAACATATATCTCTCAAATAACATGAAGAAATATAGGAAAAATTATTTTTTATTTTCGTAATGCATGATATTGATTTTGTATTTTGTCTTCTAATCTACAGGCAGAGGATTTTTGAAGAGCTTTTCTTGATGACAATGCAAATATTAAGTAAAAAAAAAAATTAAAACATAAATAAAGGTAACTGCGCCTGCGGACTAAAAAAACATCAAACAGCAACGAAAAATTTTTGATCTTAATTTATAGAAAAAATATATAAACACAACCCTTCATTGGCCATTTAAGCTAGTAATGCACTGAGGCTGATATTTTCGTAAATAATACTCGTAAGTACCGCAAGCAGAAATATAAAGTTTTAGTAGGTTTAACTACTACCTACTATGTACATATATAGGTATTTCAATTTTGCCCAGAGCGATATAAAATATATTTATATGTACAATTACTATATAATATATATGTATGTATCCTTTAAATAAAGTTATAAGTATAGACTAAGTATATTAGGTTACATTTATTTATTATACATTTAGCTTTACTTAAAAGTCTTTTCATTGAATTGTGCAAATATGTGTTATTATTTTTTTTTGTTTTATTTTCGTTTCCATTCTAAATTATTTAATTAAGTTGAATTGCAAAGATAATTCTATTTGTAAATTTTGCAGCAATTATTACGCAATTCGAGTGTTGAAATTATTTTTCTCGTTTCAGGGAGCGTTTACACAAACACAATACATGGGGAAAAAATACCGAACACCGAGTTACCGAGTACCAAGCTTCGGTGTCCAACTCCGAATGTCAGCTTGAGTGTAATTTTGTTGAAGAGTTATTTGAGGTGTTCACAGTTCGTTCCAAAATGAGTTACAAAATGTTGCCTTGAGTGTTCTTTTCCAGCAATCGTTGCTTAATCGTCGCAAAACTTTACTGATTGTGCCAGACCTTCCTTCTTTATGCCAATTCGGCAATTTCGTTTACAATTTATATTTATAAAATTTTAATTTTTTAACTTAACTACCAATTTATTTATTTCCATGTACATATGTATGTATTATTACAGAATTTTAAGAATACAAAATTTGGAATAAAAATAAAAAAGTGTCCCGACTGTATTCCAAAAGAGCAATCCTTCTCTATAAACTTAATTATAAACCACCAGGAAGCCACTAAATTTAACAAATTTAATACTAAGAATTTTAATCAAAGCATAGCCAGGTGCGTAGGCTATTTTTTTAACGATTAAAATTGTGTTTTACAGTAATCACCGTTTGAACTCTTTCATAGTCAACTTAAAATTCATTTGATGGCAAAAACTTTTAAATGAGGAGGACGCGATTTTAAAATGGTAAAATAAAGTTCTAAGTTTTGTTGTTGAAGTAGTAAACGCAATAACACCCACGTTCGGTCCCCACTCCGAGCGATTCCAAATAATGTTTTTCTAAGTTGAGTATTTTTTTTTTAATATAAACATTATTTTATTTTGTTTTATTAAATTTTATTGTATTAAATTTTATTTTATCATTTTCTTTTGTTTATGGTATTTCACATAATTGTTTCAAGTTAATAAAATTTTTTGGAGTTTAATTTTAATTAAAAATGGCACAACAACTATAGCATACATAAAAAAAAATAATATCCAAAGGAACAAAAAAACATGTAAAAAAATGTTTCCTTGCAATGGAATTCGAACCCACGACTTCCCGGCTTACTTAATCCGCAATCCTGCAGCGGACACAGGATGAACTAAGTAAAGTACTCCATTGCCGAGTAAATTTTTTCTCTTCATATGGATAGCGCTGTTCTCTCTCAACTTAACAAAAACTGTTCTAAGATGTCTATGATTGATACAACTTAAAAATCTATTCTAAGCTTAAAACTTTATTTTAATAAGAATAAATTTTACTAACGACATTGACTATGGGCCTATGACTTTTAAGTTAAGGCGTGCGAGTAAACATGTTATTTGACTGTGTATGGTGCTACGGGACGTATACGTTAAATACACAACTACGGCTATATGAGCACGAGTTGTTATTTTGACTTTTTAGTATGTATGTATATCTTTTTATACCCGAGCGCACTTGTGCACAAGGGTATTATAACTTTGTTCACATAACGGTTGTTTGTAACAGGCAAACGAATCGAGATAGATATAGACAAATGTATACATAAATGATCAGAATGAAAAGAGAAATCGATTAAACGGTGACTGTCTGTCCGTCCGTCCGTTCGTCCGTCCGTCTGTGCACACGATAACTCGAGTAAAAATTTCGATATCTTAACGAAACTTGGTACGTGCACTTCCTTCGGGCGTAGGACGGATGGTATTGAAAATGGGCAAAATCGGACAATAACCACGCCTACCTCCCATATAACGGTAATTTTCAGAAATGCGAAAACTGTGATATTTTAGTAACTAGCGAAGATTATTCACTCAAAATTGATATTTACAATACATTTTAGACGAAAAATAAGAATATTAAAAATTTTTGGAAAATGGGCGTAGCCATGCCCACTTATGGTTACATGTGTATATCTTGGTAACCACTGCACAAATTTCTTCCAAACTTGGCACAATTGTTGGCCTTGGTATAGCATTCGAAATGGCCGAAAATTTTTAAAATCGGACAATAACCACGCCCACATCCCGTATAACGGTAATTTAGAGAAATACGAAATCTTCGATAAATCAGTAAATATTAAAGCTAATTTATTCAAAATTGATGCTTGCAACAATTCTTTCCCAAGAAATACGTTTATGATAAAATTTTGGAAAATGGGCGTGGCACGCCCACTTATGATCACATATATGTATCTCGGTAACCGTTATACCAATTTGTACCAAACTCGGTGTGGTTATTGTGCTTGCCCACATAGAAGCAAAACGTTGAAAATTATTGAAATCGGACTAAAATTACGGCCGCTTTTCATAAAACGGTAAATGTCAGAACTGCTTGAAACTTCAATATTTCGAAATTTAAGGACGCTAATTTACTCAAAATTGATACACACCGGCTTACCATGTAACGGTAGCTTTCAGAAAGGTGAAAAACAAATCATTAATACTTGCGCCGGGTATTTAATTTTCGACTCCGCCCGAACTTAGCCTTTCTTACTTGTTTAGGTTTTCATTTAAAAACAATTTTGTTCTTTATGCAAAACAAAAGACAATGGTCTAAGATAAGTGTGCCACCATTTTTGACCATGAACACGTTTTTGTCGAAAAACGTAACAACTCGTGAGATTTGCTCATATGTATGACAGGGCGGTATCTAGGGAGAGTTTAGGGGATTCAAATCCGTTTCTTTGGATTAACGTACATGTTTTAACAATTCGTATACACACAAAAATTCTGTATAGTTTAATTTAATTTATTTAAATTCGTTTTTACAAACCAGTAACAATCTTCTTCAAAATATTTTCAAGGTAAACCCTTCTTAAACCTCTTTCGTCTGACACAGATATAGTGATACATATTATGCTTGAAATACAATACCGGCGAACGGCAAACTTCGCCGAATTGGGCGATGCTATCGTTCACCGTTCGCCCAGCTATTTCGCCTACTTAAACAGAATTAGAGCGGTAGCGAAAACAGCTGATCCCATTTGGTCGCCTTTATAATTTGGGTGACCATATTTAGAAAAAACTAAACCATATTTAGAAATGAGGAAATGATAACAAATATAAATGTAAAACAAAAAAAAGATTATTATAAATAATTTGTTTCAAGCCAGATTTATCGAATCCACAACTATATTTTTCAAACAACAAAAAAAAATCGTTTTTAGGTTGTTTTCTTTTAAAACTTTGAAAGCAAAAAACAAATACGGCCACCTTTGGCACGCACAGCTGTCATCGCCCAGCAGGGCGATAGAAATAAATCTATCGCCATGAAACGCCGCCAAGCGAACTTCGCATTTCGCTTTGGCTGTGTTCAATTTCATATGCTTGCGGGTGTTCTAATTTTGACAGCGCGAATTTCGCTGTGGTGAGTTCGCCGTTCGCCGGCATTGTATTTCAGCTATTACCCCTAATTCAAGTTTAGTTTAATTTAACTTTCTAAACTGCTTGCAACCCTCCTACGTGCAGTTTAGAAGTAAAGCCTTTTCAAAACCATTCCGATTGATATTCATAATGTAGTAATTTTTGTAACTTATTGAATAATTTGAATATAATATATCAAAAAAAAAATCTTACTAAGATACAGATTTTCATTTAAAACCGTCCATAATTCTATTTTTTGCCACATTTTATATGGAAGGGAAAACCTGTGGGGCGTCGTTTTACGATTTTGTATGGAAAACAATAACACAACGGATATTACGACTACTAAAAATTACAAAATGTTGATGTGAACATTTTGGAACTTATCTTGGAACGAACTGTGAACACTTCAATTCTGTAGGAGTAAAGTCTCAGTTCTATTGGAGTTTCGAAAACCACTTATTTATGTCATAAGTTCACTCTACATTCATATTTTGAACATAAGAAAGATTCAGTAAAACCACGTTTAACTCTACGCTGACATTGTAAACCCTCCTTTATGTTCGTACGTATGTATAAATACACATAATACGTTTATTATATGTACATACATCCATATGCGTATTCACATACAATATACATACATAAGTATTTAACTAATTGGGTTTTGCTTTGAAGTGCTATTTTAGGAATCATACATACGTATATTAAATTGTGATTAATGGCATATGAAGTCCAAGTGCAATATGTAGTACCTACACATACATACCTATATATAATATCGTCGCCCAAACGTCAGAAACATGAATATGTAAAAAAGCGTTGTAAAAATGAAAATTTTTGGGAAATCAGGTTTGAAAGTTTTTTTTTTACGAGACTTAACTCTACATTTATGCAATTCAAATTGTAAAATATATGGTTTCCGGTCACGCATGATATTCTGGGTTTTGGTATAACATCCAAAGCTTAATAAAGTCAACCCAATAACTCAAAACTGATAAATTTGCACATTTATGCTTCTGGCATAAGGGTGACGATATCCTTTGTAAGGTTTCATGATAAATTTTGTATGTACTAATAATCCGATTTGTTATTTTTTATGTTTGACTACATTCAATATTTAGTTTTTCATTGGGCAATAATCTAGACTGTATGTTTCTATGTATGATTACTCGATTTACAAATTTGATTAATATTAGGTATACATGCAAATACGAAAATTCTTATAAAAGACATTTGATAAAAAATACGGTCATATGGGATTTTTCTTGAACTTTTTCATATTTCAATTTAAATACTTCACTTATAGTTTAAAGGCTTAAGTTTAAATAAAAGTCTTCATAATAAGTAGTAAAATATTAAAGTAATTTTTTAATAAATATCTAAGTCTAATTCATTAATTTTTATATTCGTGTTATATTGATTGTTTCATTTAATGATTCCCTCCTCAGCAATTGTTTTGTGTCATTCTCAATCTCCATTGGCGATATGCCAGAGCTTCGATCGTTTATGTACGTATTATCCTCCTCCACAATTTTTTCGAGCACTATATCACCGGTATTGGCTAAACCTATCGAAAGAAAATGGAATGCAACAAAATATTTAAGTCCGACTTAAGAATTAATACTTTCTAATACTATTAGCACACTAACAGTTGTGTCCTGTCAACGGACCATTTGCTACTTCTTCCGCCGACGTACTGTTGACTAGTGCAACATCAGTGGCAGCTCCATTGCGCAAGTTCTTTTGTAGTGCCACAGCTTTGCGTGCATGACGCGTGGTAAGAACACCCGTTTCTACATCACGTTCCAGACGATGGCCAGATCTTGATCTGGTTAATTGCCTTTGCACATAGTCTTCGAGATCTTCTTCCTCTTTGCGACTAATTAGGCAATTCAGTGCAAGCAAGAATAGTCCCAACCCAAGCGAAAATAGTCCAGTGCATGTAACTTCGTTCCACCAGGCCGAACTTGAGCCTAGAATAGAATTAATATTTAAGACTATGTAGTAGAGTGGTTCATAAAACCACTATTTTTGGAAATTCATAAACGCTACATCAGAATATTGTTATTTGTGATAAAAAAAAGAGATACGTATTTTTTTTTTTTTTGAAAAAAAGTTTTTTTAGAGGTCGCGCTGGTCGGTTTTTCATAAAAACGCTGAAACGCAGCTAAAATGTGGTTTTTACATATAATTACTCTGGCATTATTGAGGAGCATTCCCTTAATTACACACCTATCTTGGACAGTTAAAATGGGCATAGTTCCCGAAAATATTCTCTCGAAAAGAGACTAGTAAAATCAAAACGTTGATACTGAACGATTTGCGCATTGTTATGGGCTGGAGCTTGTTACCAGGGGGTTTCTGGGTTTTGCTTATTAGGAATCTGAAGTCACTTTTTCAAAATTCAAAACGGCGGATCCAAAATGGCGATCCATTTTTTTTTAATGATTGGATTTGTTCGAAAACCGGTACTCGATAGTTTTTGGGGTCGCCGATTACGAACCTGAAGTAAATTTTGTTTACTTCAAAATGGCGGATCCAGTATGGCTATCAAATTAAAAAAAAAATACTAAAATTAAAACGTGGATACTGAACGCTTTAAGCATTGTCAAGGGCTGAAACTCGGCATTAGGCCCATTCTAACTACCCAAGACAGGTATGTAATTAAGGGAATGTTCCCCAATAATACGAGAGTAATTATATGTAAAAATCACATTTTTAGCTGCATTTTAACATGTCAAGAAAATAAAAAAATGGGGAACATCAGCGTTTTTATAAAAAGCCGACCAGCGCTTAAAGGTCACTTTTTTTCAAAATAAAAAAACACGTTTCTCTTTTTTTATAACAAGGGACTGCAAATGCTTTTCCCAGTGTATTTAATGTCATTTTAACCGACTTCCAAAAAAGTAGGAGGTTATCAGTTCGCCGGAATATTCTTTTTTATGTACCACGTCAACCAATTACGATAATTCTTTTTGCATCGGGAAGGTAGTGTCTCAGAGGTGGTCTCATACTAATCTGGTTTAGATCTGATCATTGGATCATGAAATATATATATACATTTTTTTTTTATATGAGAATTGAAGTTGGTTTGGTTTTTTTTTGGTAAAAATTATTGGTTGCTTTTCGTTTTCTTCTTCTTTTATACGCGTATTTTGTTTTTGTGGTTTGCTTGGACAATTTCGCGTGAAATGACCCGGCTTGTCGCACCGATAGAAGTTTTTTCCTTGTTTCGAATTCCCCGAATTCCGACCAACCTACGATTGATTTAGCCTTTTCTTTGTGTAAAGCACATTATAGTCCACTTTGTCCTTTTTTGATTTTCCCGACTCATATTCTTCGAGGATTTTCACGCGCTTCGGCAAATCGTATCGCGTTTTCACCGCTCATACGACGCTGGCAGACTATTCAACAACAAGATTGCTAGCAGCTCGTCGCCAACTTAAACGTTTCTACCGCTTTTCTATCTGGCCCTTTGGATTGGAATATCGATTCCAATCTTAACCGAATTTCACGTGGACTGCTGCATTTTGAAATTATCCCTAGCTCTGTTGTTGCGAACGTATGTCCGCTAATACCTTTTGATCAGCAATTTTCCACTCGATGAGTATTGCCTCATCCGTAGGCTTCGCGATAGAGCCATCTACGTAACTCCCCAGATCAGTTTTGATAAACTGATAAACTTCACTTTATTTTTCACCGTTCACAGTCTCTCGGGCGCTGGGGCATTACCTAAAGTTCCGAGGGTTTTGAATGTTACTTAACGACTGACTTTATTCAATACGAACAAACGTTTACAAAGAATGAATGATGAAAGAACACAATTGATAATTATCCGTTTGAATTTTCTGACAGTTTTGATAATATATAATGAAAGTCAAGCATTGAGGCATCGGGTGCACCCCCTGATCGTCACTGGTTGTAAAATTGTTTAAAACTATGGAAACTTCGATGGTTCCGGGTGCACCAAGGAGTGGTCAAAAAAGATTATTTTGCATCCGGTTTATTCAGCTCACGAACTCTGGTGTTTACATCAGCCGAACATCCATTTGTAAGCGAGCCAAACCTCCCCAGTAATGGTTTGTACGCTGCCCTTGGGACCCGCCACGTAAAAAAACGCCAATGAATAGCCCAAATGAGACCCCTTTTGGGGTGACGACGCCTGCAAACGTTTTAAGGACTAAGATTTGGGGCCTTGGACCGCGCAAAGTAGGAAAACAACAGGGCCCTCCGACGTCTATTACAGCTTCCTTTTAAAGGAGGGAAAATTCGGTGTCGGAATTAAGGCTGGACCCAAAATATTTTAGTTTCTATCACCAGTTTCCAGCATAAGAAGCTCCACCAAGCTACGTGGTTGTCACTGGTTTGAAACAAGAAAATCTAAATTATGATGTTGGGATGGACGTAAGGCACGTTTCAACTGTGTTAAATAAAATACGTATGATTCGAAAACCAAATTTCGAATCGGATGTTGTGATAGACAGAAGGAATGATTCCACTGTTTTAAATGTAAATTCGCCGAGGACCTAACATCGATTCGGCTGGCAAGATACGCATACGCATCTGTGCAGCAAATAACGTGCGTATTAATGTACAAGGAAAGCCCGACGTTGAGGAACTGTAACTGTAACGGCAGCCAAAAGATGCGCTGGGACTCTTAGAGACCACTAATCAATCGTTTATCGTTCCCCACATACCGCCGCTGAAGATCTGATTGGGCCTTATCAGTGCGGCTTTAGGACAGGTATTCTCTATAAGCAAAATATTAGAAAAGACCTGCGAGATTACGGTCGACTCACACCATCTTTTTGTGGATATCAAAACAGCATGAACAGAACGAAGAGTATTTAGTTGCCTTTATGCCGTGTGAGTTTTTTAATCTGATGTTAAAGAAGATAATAAGAACGAAGTATCTCCCTGGCATCTAACAAACTGTCAGCGCTAACTGCCATCCCTAAATTGGCGCGTCAAGCGCCAAGGAACTGTGAAAGATCCTCATGCCTATAAAATTTATATGGAGCATCCCACAATAACGCGGCGCTAGCCGGAATTTAATTTTTGACAGGGCGTTACGTGTTGAAGTTGGATCCAGAAGATGGAAATAAAGAGAAAGTATAAGGAATTTAGAGAGGAAACGAGAATAAAAACGAGAGGAAATGAGAAAACGTCAAAAAT